>NC_135537.1:58053575-58356492 GCF_045843805.1 Urocitellus parryii | reverse complement strand
GACCTCAGAAGATGGAAAGACCCCCTGCCCCAAGTTCTTAGCTAGGTAGAATTAATATTGTCAAAATGGCCATATTACCAAAAGCACTATACAGATTCAATGCAATTCCCATCAAAATTCTAATAATGTTCTTCATGGAAGTAGAAAAAGCACTCATAAAATTCATCTGGAAATACAAGAGGCTCATAATAACCGAAGCACTCCCTAGCTAAAAAAATGAAGTAAGTTGCATCACAATACCAAATTTAAAATTATACTATAGAGCTATAGTAACAAAAGCAGCATGGTATTGGCACCAAAACAGGCAAGAAGACTAATAGAAGCGAGTAGAAGGTGCAGAAACAAACTTGGCTCATCCACAGATACTTTGAGAAGTTACAAAGATTTTCATATTAAGGTTTAGCACAAAGGTGCTAATAACATACATTGGAGAAAAGATTGCCTCTCTCAACAAATGGTACTGGTAAAACTGGAAATCCATATGCAGCAAATTAAACTTAACCACTGTCTCTCACCTGCACAAAACACAGCTCTAGGTAAATCAAGGACCTAGATATTGACCAGAGACCCTGCACATATTAAAAGAAAAGGTAGGCCCAACACTCCAACACGTTGGCACGGGAACTGACTTTCTTAATGAGACCCTTAAAGTGCAAGAAATAAAATCAATAATCAATAAGTGGGATGGCATCAAACTAGAAAGCTTATTCACAGCAAAGAAAACAATCAAGAAAGTGAAGAGAGCCTACAAAATGGGAGAAAATCTTTGCTACCTGCACCTGAGATACAGCATTAATTTTCAGGATATTTAAAGAACTCAAAAAACTTGACAACAAAAGAAAACCAAATAACCCAATCAATAAATGGGCTAAGGAAATTAACAGACACTTCATAAAAGAAGAAATATGTTGGTCAACAAATAAATAAAAAAGTTCAACATCTCTAGCAATTAGAGAAATGTAAATTAAAACTACACTGAGGTTCCATCTCCCTCCAATCAGAAAGACAATGATCAAGAACACATGTGGTTGCAATGGATGCTCCTAGTATGAACCAGATTTATTTATATTTAAAACTATAAAATTAATTTGAAACAATTAGAAAAATCTGTGTATTGACTGAGCATATGGGATTAAGGAATTATCTGTGATTACTTCTGCTGTGAAAATATTATTGTGGTTGCATTAAAGAGCTCTTCCCATTTAAAAAAAAAAAAGAAGAACACATTTGGTGGGACTGCAAATCTGTGGAAAGCAGCATGGAGATTCCTCAAAAAACTTAGAATGGCAGGCTGAGGTTGTGGCTCAGTGGCAGAGTGCCTTCCTAGCATGTGTGAGGCACTGGGTTCAATTCTCAGCACCACATATAAGTAAATAAAATAAAAGGTCAATTGAAACAAAAAAATATAATAAAAAAAAACTTGGAATGGAACCACCATTTGACTAAGTTATCCCACTCCTTGGTATATATCCAAAGGCTTAAAATAAGCATACTATAGTGCACAGCTACATCGATTCTATAGCAGTTCAATTCACAATAGCTAAACTATGGAATCAACCTAGGTGCCCTTCAATAGATGAATGGATATATTTATATGGAATATTACTCAGTGTTATGGTTTGGATGTGAGGTGTCCCCCAAAAGCTCATGTGTGACACAATGCAAAAAGGTTGGGATGAAAAATAATTGGGTTGTAAGAGCCTTAACCCAATCAGTGAGTTAATCTCCTGATAGGGATTCATGAGTGGTAACTGAAGGCTGGTAGGTCATGGATGGAGGAGGTGGGCATTACTAGTGTGGCTTTGGGGGAATATATTTTGTATCTGGCCAGCAGAATCTCTCTCTGCTTTCTTATCATACTGTGAGATGCCTCACTCTGCCACATTATTCTGCCATGTTGTTCTGCTTCATCTCAAGCCCCAAGGAATGGAGCAGCCTTCTATGGACTGAGACCTCTGAAACCATGAGCCCTCAAGTCAACTTTTCCTCCTCTAAATTTGTTCTGGTCGGGTCTTCTAGTCACAGCAGCAAAAAAGTTGACTAAAACACTCAGCCATAAAGAAGAAAAACTTGATGCCATTTGCCAGCAAATGGATGGATCTGGAGACTATCATGCTAAGCCAAGTAAGCCAGTCTCAAAAACCAAACTTGAATGTTTTCTCTGATAAGTGGAAGCTAATCCACAATGGGGGGAGAGGGAGGGGAAGAAAAGAAGTGCAGTAGATTAGACAATGGGGAATGGAGGGAAGAGAGGGAGATAGGAACAGGAAAGACAGGGGAATGAAACTGACATTGTTTCCCCATGTACATATATGAAAACAAGACAGTGAATCCCACCACTGTGTACATCCATAAGAATGGAAACTAGAATAAGATGCTTGTGTGATTATATCAGAATGGATTCTGTTGTCATATATAACTAAAGAGAATAAATAAAAAAAGAAAATTAAAACTTTTTAAAATAAAGAGGAATTTACACACATACACATACACACAAAACCACCACCAACAACAAAACACTAGTTAGCCCATCAACATTGATGTTTCCTCTTAATTCAGGTACTACTAGGGGAAGGTGCCAAACCTCAATAATTAGGACAATGTTCCTATGAAATTTATCAAATCCCAACAAATAAAGAGTCCTTATTTCTCATTCATCCATCAAATAAGAACTACGTGGGGGTAACACTTTTGATATTTTGGAAGGGAACAGTTAAAATATTTTTAATCAGGAAGAAGTCATTCTCCCAAGTTACAGAAAATTATTTTCACTCACTAATCTGAGAAATGTCCTCAAACTATAATTACATACTTTGGTATAGTCAACCTATTTTCTTTATGAAGTCCTAAGTATAAAACATTGGTAAAATTAAATAATACGAAGAATCCAAGTACATACATTTCCAATTCTCTTTGAATATGAATTTATAAATGCCTCTCTAAAATAAAAAATGAGGGGAAATATATATATATATATATATATATATATATATATATATATATATATGCCTCCTTTAACTATATCCCATAATTTTCCTTACTTTGCTCTATTTTTATTGTTTCTATCATGCCTAATTTTTTTTGTGTGTGTGCTATTGGGGATTGAACTCAGGAACATTCTGCCTCTGAGCTATATCCCCGGCCCTTTTTAAATTTTGTTTCCAAACTTGCCATCTTCCTGTCTCAGTAGCTGGGATTACAGGTGTGCATCACTGTGCCAGGCTGTGCTTAATTTCTAACATGCTACATAATGAACTTGCTGATTGTATCAAGTGTTTGTGGGCTATATTTTCTTACTAGAATATACACTTCACAAGGGCAGGAATCTTTGTTCAGGGATGTATCCTCAAGGCTTAGTAACTAGAACAATACCTGACATATGATCAATACTTAATTCATGTTTGGTGAAAAAATTAACTGCCTTCTTGTATGTCTCTGAAGAAAATAATTTTCAGCAAGTATATTTGTTGCAGAACCTTACATAGGTACTGCAGGGGTACAAAGTTAAGTAAGACAGAGTACCTGTGGTTCTGTTCCTGCTGCTACACCAAAATAATGCAGGCTGGATAACTGATAGAACAGAAGTTTATTTCTCAGTGTTCCAGAGGTTGGGAAGTCCAAGATCAAATGCTGGCAGAATGGGTCACTTGAAGGCCTACTCTTTGCTTCCAGGATGGAGCTTTATTGCTATGTCCTCACATGGCAGAGTGGGGAAGGCCAAAAGGGGATGAATGCTGAGTTCTCAAAAGGGTGAAGGGCTAGGAGGGCACTAGGGTGCTCCCTTCAACCTCTTTTTTTTTTTTTTATTGTTGGTCGTTCAATACATTACATAGTTCTTAATACATCATATTTCACAGTTTGATTCAAGTGGGTTATGAACTCCCAATTTTACCCCGTATATAGATTGCTGTATCACATCAGTTACCCTTCCATTGATTGACATATTGCCTTTCTAGTGTCTGATGTATTCTGCTGTCTGATATAAGGGGAGGAAACAAGGACAGGGTAGGGACGAAGAACTTGAGAAGAAGATTTACATTAACAGGGGTGAGAGGTGGGAGGGAAAGGAAGTGAGAAGGGAAATCGCATGGAAATGGAAGGTGATCCTTCAACCTCTTTTAATAAGAGCACTAATCTACTCCTGAGAGCAAGATCCTCGTGACAATCATTCCCCCAAAGTGCCAGCTCCTCCTGTCATCATCACATTAGGTATTAGGTTATAACGTATGGATTTTGAAAAGGCCCATATATTCACACCCATTCTCAAAGAGCCATAAAGTTGAAAGAGCCATAAAGTTGGTCTTTTGGAAAATAGGCAAACAAATGTTTGTTTGGGCCAAGATGCAAAACACATGTCTTTTGTTCCGATTAACATTCTTATTTTTCTTTTATGCCTCCTGTTGATAACAGAAGTTTTTATGGCTTATGGAAATCCAGAGTAAGGAAATAGCCAAGGAAAATTTTATGAGCATGTAACCTTATGAACTTCCATAGATGTACTCACAAAGCTACTGTCAATTCTGTTACCAACCTCGTCAACAGAAGCCTTACAATTTCAGTTTTTGTTGTTGTTTTAAGTGTTGAATGCACTAGAAGATGACAACCATGGTTATGTTAAAAATAAAGCTGGGTGTGGTGGCACACGCCTATAATGTCAGCTACTCAGGAACCTGAGGAAGGACAAACATATCAAACATATCAAAAACAGAGAGGTGAGAATGCCTAATTTTTTAATATTTATTTTTCAGTTGTAGCTGAACACAATACCTTTATTTTATTCAAAGCCAACCTCTGCAATTTAATGAGACCCTGTCCCTGTGTTAAATGTCCTTGGGTTCAATTCCCATTACCACAAAAATAAATAAATAGAAAGGGTTTGAAAGTCTGGGAAGGAAATATTTAGTGCATTTGGATAAAGGATAGATCATTTGATAGCCTGAAAGACAAAAAGTAAATAACGTAATGCTGTGGGTGCCATGCTTAGACCAGTGTTTCTCAACTGAAGGGGATTTTGCTGCACTTTTTTTTGTTTGTTATTGTTTTTCAATATCTAGAGACTTTTTTTTTTGTTTTATTTTTCACAGCTGTGGGTGCCGGGGCGTACAGTGGGTAGAGGCTGTGGATGCTTCTAAACATTCTACAATGCACAAGACATGGCTCACAATAAAGAACTATCTAGTTCAAAATGTTAATACTATCACTGTTTAAAATCCCTGGCTTAAGCCTGGCGTGATGGCAAACACCTATAATCCCAGTGGCTTGGGAGGCTGAAGCAGAAAGATCAGAAGTTCAAAGCCAACCTTAGCAAAAGTGACGCACTAAGCAATTCAGTGAGACCCTGTCTCTAAATTAAAAATAAATAAATAAATGAATAAATAAAAAGGGCTGGGGATGTGGCTCGGTGGTTGAATGCCACGAGTTCAAAATCTAGTAACCCTCCCCCCAAAAAAATTAAAAATGAAATCCCTGGCTTAGACAATAATCAACAAAAGACCCCCACATTTTTTTTAATGGAAAAGTTTTAACTGTATGGCTCATGAATCTTTAACATTAACTTTGGACAAAATTACCTCAGGGAATAGCTAGAACTTAGATGCTAGTCATATGCATTATGTCATGTGTCAGGTATGGTTCCTTTGGTATAATTTCGTCATAAATCAGTCACATATAAAAGGAAGGAATGAAGCATAAGTGTACTTCTAGGAAGTTCCTTACAATCTTGAAAATCTGAGAGAACAGATTTTCCAGTTTCTATTTTTGAAAAATAAAATTCTGATCAAACAAATCAAAAACAGGGAGGTGAGAATGCCTAATTTTTTAATATTTATTTTTTAGTTGTAGCTGGACGCAATACCTTTATTTTATTTATCTTTATGTGGTGCTGAGGATCGAACCCAGGGCCTTGCAAGTGCTAGGCGAATGCTCCACTGCTGAGCCACAACCCCAGCCCCAGAATGCCTAATTTTTAAGCTTCAGAGGATGCGCTGTCCCTCTGAATATGGCAAAAATATATCACAGTGCTGTAAACCCTCTTAGTCACTGTACACTTCAGAATAAATTGATTCCAGAGTAGCTTTCGAGATTCCTGCAGTGGTACACATCTATAATCCCAGCTACTTGGGAGACTACTCATGAGGATTACAAATTCAAGGCCAGTCTCAGAAGTTCAAGCCTGTCTCAAAATAAAAAGGGCTGAGGATGTAGCTAAGTGATCCACGGTTCAATCCCCAGTACCAAACCAAAAAAAAAAAAAAGAACCCCAAACTAAAAAAGAGTGGTTTTTTGTAACCCAAACTGTTGGTGTAGTGAGATGTCTTTAGTAAACAAGATTCACAAAAAAATAAATAAATAAAATTAGAAGATAAGGTTGGAATGGAAAGTTAGGGGAAGTTGGTAAAGGGTTCAATGAAAGACGAAGAAAGTCATACTTAAGTCTGCAGGTAATGAGAAGCTATTGTTTTTTGAAGAAGGCAGTAATGTGATTAAAGATCAAGGTGTTAGGGCTTTAAGTCAAAGGATTTCAAAGGTCAAAAACTCAAAACAGGGTCAGTTTACAGGCTACTACATGGTCCAAGTGAGGGCCTATCCTAGGGTCCTGAGATTATAAATGTATGTGCATAATGGACTCAAGATCCTCTAAGTTTATGAAATAAATAAACAACGTTAAAAAGAGCATTAATAAAACAAAGACAAATCAATTAAAAAATAATAATAAAGGAAATAAAAAAGATAAGTATGTGACACTCTAACAAAACATTTGGTGGGAAAAAAGATGAGCCAGTTTACCTTTTGATTTCTCCTGAAGTGGTACCATGGCACATGTACCCTTTGTCTTCTTTACCCTAAAAGAGTATATATTATCATAAAGTCACATGTATATAAACTTTAAAGGATACAATAACAGGTAAACAACACACTTTCAGTAAAATTCACTTGTTTTGTTTTTTTGGTTTTCCTGTTGTGGGGAGGTGGGCAGTGTTGAGGCGGACCCAGGGCCTTGTACATGCAAAGAATGTGCTGAACCACTAAGCTACACCTCCAACCCCAGAACTCACTTGTTAAATGACATCACAGGGAACTTAAATAAATGTTAAAAAAGGAGACCCCTTCCATTATAACTAATCCAATCAGAAGCAGATATGAACCAACCCAATGTGTTGGGTTTCCTAGCAAGTTTTACCAGTAGATGGGTGCCATGTCTAACTTTTCCTACAATCTTTACTATAACACTTTGTTGTTATGACACAAGAAATACTAAGAGGAGGAGAATCAAGAGTAACATGATATCTGGATGTGTCAGATGCCAACTATTCCTTGTTTGTGTACTTCTTACCTATCAGCCACTGCAGTCTGAATTCTGTCATATTTAACTGTTGTTCCTGCTGTAATCGGCCTAGATAATAAGTGATTGTTAGGGGAAATACATCATGATTGAATCTGCTATGGATGAGATACTGGGTCATGAGAATTCTCAACTTCTTATAGCTATATGAAACTTTAAAAGTCAGGAGCGAAACAAATTAGAATTTTTAAAAAGCCAGCAGGGACTTTTAAATACTCTTCACCTCTAGGATGACCATTTTCAGTTATATTTCCAGAGTGTGCTGTGAGAGTCACCAAAAATTTCTGATCACCATTAAAGAAATTTGAAAAAAAAAATTCAATTCTTATCAAAGATTTTAATTTCAAATATTCACATATGGAGAGTAAAAGAGGGTAAGGAGTTGTACACAAAACAAACTAAGAAGAGTACTTTCCTGCTTTGCCAAAATTGTTCTTTCACAGGGCGCTGTGCGATGTGCAGAGGAGAATAAAATACTTGCAGGCAACTTGACATGTTCTCACTAGAATAGCTAAAATGAACACACGCATGTCAGAAGTAGGGGTAAGAATTAACATTTATGCTTGGCAAGCACTTTGTGTACATTCTATAACTTAGTCACCACAATTCCACTTTACATAGAAAGGAAGCTTGTCATAACATGAATAAAATGTGTTCAGATCATCCTTCGTTGGCTTAAATTAATTCACACTCGAGTCAACATAAAATGTTTAGAAATGGGGCTTGGGGGTAAAGCTCCTTGATAGAGTACTTATCTGGCATGTCCAAGGACTAGAGTTCCCTCCCCAATACCACAAAACACACACACATAAAAAAAAATAATTAAGAGTACTTTTGGTGCTGGGGAGGGAACTCAGGGCCTCGGACATGGTAAAGCATGTGCTCTCCTCTTGAGCTACACCTTTAACCCCAGAACCCACTTGTTAATTGACATCACATGGAAATTATATAAAGAGACAGAATGGGCTCTTTCAGGGGTGCTTTCCAGGCTTACCACTCCTTTAAGATGACTGTGTGTTGTGTTATGAAGGAACATACAAGACTGGTCTGTACAGGAACAAAGTCTGTTGCCACTGGCAGAGCACTGTGTCCACAGATGGAAATGATAGAAGTTAAAGGTCAGGGACTGGGTTCTTGGTAATGAGGTAAAATGACTGTCCTTGATAGGTTTTATGCTCATGTTTCAAAAGGTGTCTCATGGGGCTGGGGATGGAGCTCAGTTGGTAGAATGCTTGCCTCACATGTACAAGGCCCTGGGTTCAATCCCCAGCACCGCAAAAAAAAAAAAAAAAAAAAAAAAAAAAAAAAAAAATTATCAAAAGGTGCCTCATCTTTAGCATCTCAACCTCCTTCCCTGTAGATACACCAAACTACCCTGCTGCTAACAATTCACTATTTCTCTTCCATCATTGCTAAGGCTGTCTTCTTTTCTTATAACCTTACTTCAGAAAGAGTAGTTTTGTTTTTTATATTTTTATTGCTTGAAAATCTATCTTCAGATAATATTTAAAATGATGAGAAATGTTGTATATATGATTATTGTTACTTATGGTATTATTTTAAAAACCAAGCCGGGCATGGTGGCAAATGGCTGTAATCCCAGAGACTGGGGAGGCTGAGGCAGGAGGATTGCAAGTTCACCTTCAGCAATTTAGTGAGACCCTAAGCAACTTAGTGAAGACCTATTTCAAAATTTAAAAAAATAATAAAGTTAAAAGAGCTGGGTATGTAGCTCAGTGGTAAAGCGCCCCTGGGTTCAATCCCCAGCACCAAACAAAATGGGTAAAACATGGACATATTAATGGAATATAATGTAGCCAATAATGTTGTTTGAAGAGTATTCAGTAATATGAAAAAACACATAATGCATTAAGTTTTAAAAAGGCAAAAAAAGAATTGCAATTACACTAAAATCAAAACTAAAATAAATCCATGAAACTAAAGAAGATAGAAGAAAATGCCTAACAGTAAAAAATGGACATTTTAGAATGGGTAGATAATCAAATAATTATTTTCCTTTTTTCTCCAAAGCTCTTATTTATTTTCCTAATTTAGATAAATATTATCACAACTTTTCACTTTTAACATGCTCTAGTTTTCTATTTGTATTAGCACAATTTATTTCAAGAGTCCCTAACAACAATATTAGAGCTGGAAAACTCAAGAAATATATTCTAAAACCCCAGTGCTATGTATAACTGGATGACTTTAAAGTTCATTATTTCTGGAAGATACTATGAAAATATAAATCCTCCCATTTAAAAAGTTGCAATTTATAATACCATAAATACTTTTTTTTGGTGTGTGTGTGTGTGTGTGTGTGTGTGTGTGTGTTACTAAGGATTTACCCCAGTTTGCTTTACCACCGAGTTCCATTCCCAGCCCTTTTTATTTTTTATCTTAAGACAGGGTCTCACAAACTTGCTGAGGCTGGCATCGAACTTGAACTACTACTGACTCACCCTCCAAAATGGCTGGGGTTACAGTCATGTGCCACACTAGACCTCATTCTAGAATTGAATTGCAGGTTCTATGTTCAAGATACTGAAAACTGTTAATACTATTGAGTTAGGTTTTTTGTTGTTGTTGTTTTTTGTTTTTGTTTTTGTTTTTGGTACTGGGGATTAAACTCAGGGGCACTCAACCACTGAGCCACATCCCCAGCCCTATTTTGTATTTTATTTAGAGACAGGGTCTCACTGAGTTGCTTAGTGCTTCGCCATTGCTGAGTCTGGCTTTGAACTTGTGATCCTCCTGCCTTAGCCTCCTGAGCTACTGGAATTAGAGGCGTGTACCACCGCACTCAGTTAGAGTTAGCTTTTTTTATTTCTGAGTATTTCAATGTTCTCATGGGCATGATCTAGGGTAGGGTACTCAAGATTTTTCAAAGGAAGTCCCTAATCCTTTCTGGCAATGTTACACTTGAAAACATAGTAAAGTGCCTGTTGTCAATCTGAATAAAATGGTTTAGATTTTAAAACATAAATCCTTTATGAAAAAAAAAAATCAGTAGGCAAGAAAGAGATTCACTAAGAGAAAAAAATCTCTACATCGAACAGTATTTCTGTGAATAACTATTGCTCAAAAGAAAGTTACCTATCAAAATCTACCTGACTGTAGGCATCTGGGCGTCCGTGCGTAGCAGTTGTTTATGATTCTCCAGTGGAGTTGAACTTACACTCTTTTGGCATGTTGGCAATACTGGTAAATATGGCATCTTGACACATTCTTTGAACTCTTCCAGACCAAATGCTGAGGGGTATTCTGATATAAAATATTATCATAATCATCTTGGTTAAAGTATATTACTTTACTACAAACTCTAATTCATAATAAAATATATCTAATCAGCCATTAAGTAAGTTAAGCAACTGTAATTTATCTAGTATCTCTACCAAGAAAATGTCTTCCAATTCCTGTCCATGGAGTATACAGAATAGTAGGATAAGGGACTGATTAAAGGCTGGGGTTGTGACTCAGTGGTAGAGTGCTTGCCTAGCATGTGTGAGACATTGGGTTCAAATCTCAGCACAGCATATAAATAAATGAATAAAATAAAGGTCCATCAACATTAAATATATATTTATGAATTAGACTATAGAATTCATATATGTAAAAATTAGATTAAGAGCTGGGCATGGTGGAGCATGCCTGTAATCCCAGAGATCTGGGAGGCTGAGACGCAAGAATTGAAAGTTTACAGCCAGTCTGGGCAATTTAGTGAGACCCTGTCTCAAAATAAAAGGGTCTGGGGAATATAGCTTTGTGGTAAAGCACTTGCCTAGCATGTAGGGTTCAACTTCTAGTACCACTCACTGTTCACATTTTTTATTATTTTATTTAATCAGAACTGCTAGAATATTAGCATAACATTTAAATAAAGCACTTTCAAGAGTCTGGTATTACCTACAGCTTTGAATCTTTTCATTTTCCTGATTTTGTGCAAACAATTAACAGGTAGAAGTACATGATCATTTGAGTTAGCAATGAGAGATAAAAGAATTAATTCTCTTAGGCATTGATTTTAATTTTCTCTGCACAAAATTTCATAACAAATCTATAAATAGCAGCACTATGCAGATTGCTGCTTCTACTGACCTTACATATCAATGGACAAAGAGATTGTCAAATTATTTTTAAAAATTCAAAACAAAGGTATTAAATGGAAAAGGTAGATGAAGAAGTTTAAAATTGGGTGGTCTTTAAGCTTTTGTAAATGTGTCTACTAAGCAAGTCCAGCAGCAACATAGTATTTAAGATACAAGTTATTCCATTGAAAGTTCAAAATGCCATTTTACAACCTTTGATTTTTCCTCTTTTGGAAAAAATACTTTGACTAAAAATCTGTAATACAGATTCACTTTTCAACAGTAGATTGAGGGGTAGGAGAGTGGTCAATCAAGTATTTTCTGAGCACTTTTAATGGGGACCTGGTGAGAAACTTATAAAAATATTTGTATGTATAGCAACACACCCAAAGCTAGAAGGGATGAAATGATTGAGTAGTCTGAATTTCGCTATTTCAAGAATTTTATGTCCATCAATAAAGCTGAAGGCAGAGTTCAGAATAAATAAAAAACAGTTGTAACTTAAAGGTAAGGGGGGAAGCTATTCATACATATGTCAATCATTCTCAAACTAGTCTTTATTGAGCAACTGTAGAATATAATATAGTCTCCATTTAATATACTCAAAATAAAGTTTTGGTTGAATTTACTGACACATAAAGACATTGTTAAAGGTTTGGTGTCCTGCTGGGCATAGTGATATCCCAGCAGCTTGAGGAGGATTTGCAAGTTTAAGACTAGCCTGGGCAACTTAGTAAGGCCCAAAGCAACTTAGTGAAACCTTGTTTCAAAATAAAAAATAAAAAGGACTGGGGATGTGGCTCAGTGGTTAAGTGTCCCAGGGTTCATTCCCTGGTACAAAGCAAAAAATAAAAATAAAAAATAAAAATAAAACAAAAATTGAGTGTTCTAAAATATAAAAAAAATTGAGATATTTAAAAGGATACACTATTTATGAAAATTAGTGTGATCCAACAGAGACAGTAATGCATTAAATATGAAGAGAAGTAATTCTTTTTTTTTTTTTAAAGAGAGAGTGAGAGAGGAGAGAGAGAGATAGAGAGAGAGAATTTTTAATATTTATTTTTTAGTTCTCGGCGGACACAACATCTTTGTTTGTATGTGGTGCCGAGGATCAAACCCGGGCCGCACGCATGCCAGGCGAGCGCGCTACAGCTTGAGCCACATCCCCAGCCCCAAGAGAGAAGTAATTCTTTATTGTTTTTTCTCTTTGGAGGTACTGGGATTGAACTAAGGGCCTCATACATGTTAGGCAAGTGCTCTACCATTGAAATGTCTGTCACTCCCAGACATTTTATTATTTGTTTTATATGGTCTTGCTAAGTTGCCCAGACTGGCCTCGAACTTGCAATCCTCCTACCTAAGCCTCCCAAGGTGCTGGGATAACAGGAATGTACCACCACACCCCAGCTAAGAGAATTCTCTAAAATTGATCTGTCGGGGAAGGGAGGGGGCGTGGGGTAATTAATGATGGTGGAATGGGATGATCATTATTATCCAAAATAAAGGTATAAAGACAGGAATTTTGTGATTATACTATATATACAACCAGAGATATGAAAAAATGTGCTGTATGTATGTAATAAGAATTGTAATGCATTCTGTTGTCATATATACATTTTTTAAAAAGCAAAAAAAATTGATCTGTCACAGAATTACATTAATTCATTTTAATTTGCTTCCATTTTCTTTTTCATGAACAACATATTAATACTCATGATATAAATGTCATAGAAATTATAAAGTGTTTTTGACTGCTTCAAAAACAGGTAAATTCAAGGCACTATTTCTAGTTTTTTCCTTTGGTAAAATAACAATAAAAATAAATTTACCTTTCCTCATCTTCTCAGTTTCTAAAATTGCTTTCTTCCAACTACTCTCAAAAAGAAAATAAGTGTTCAGGGAACTTCTGGTGAAGTTAGAAGTCTCAAATTTGATTTCAGGATATAACACAGGCATTTTTTCTTCTTCTTTCAAATCTGATGAAAATGAGATGCTGCTCCAGGTACAGGGCGTGAAGGACAAAGAAAACAAGGTACGGTTTGTAAATATCTTATTTGTTTTTCATCATGCAGATCAAATATTAACATGGGCATTCTAGCCTATAAATACATATTCTGGGATTTTTTTAAATGATTTTTTTTTAAATGATGCCTTTAATTCAACTACATATGTAGTCAAAATTTTTTAATTTTTTAAAATATTTTAGTAAATTCTTTCCAGTTCCAGGTGACAGACATTTAGCAATATATTAAAAAAAAAAGAAGTAAAGTAACAAGTTGTCATCTTCAAAACAATAGAAAGCATAGGATTCTCTCAAAAATACAGTCATTACAAAATGCATCTGTGCCTGAAAAAAGAAGTCAAAATCTATGTCCCACAGAAAATAAACTTATCCTCAATATAGTCATAATTTTACATTAAACACAGACTAACCAATCATATATCCTGCTTATTTAATTTATTAAATACATATTCATTTCAGTCTTCTATCTTAGGTGTCTATTATGTGCAAGGCATGACTTAACCCCCCAAAGAGAACAGTCATGAGCAAGACTCATTGAAGAATGACAACAGCCACTATAGCCACAATTTATTGAATGTCCATAATTCCAGGTTCCTTGCAGAACATTTCTTTCCAATCTCCACAAGCAAAGAATCAGAGATGGCCAGATTCAGCTCTGCTCCTTCACTTGTACAAAATAACTTACTGGAGGTTGATTCTATGTCAGTAATTGCCCAAGCTTTTGGATAAATATACTAAGCAAATAGTCCCTGCCCTTGAGAGGGACTTAAGAAACTTAGAATCCAGTAAAGGAAACACAAAGAAACAGATAATACAGTTTAGTGGATGCTATAATGAGAGGGCAGGTGGGGGAACAAACCAATAAAACTGAGTGCTTGGGAACACACTGGAGGGAATCCTAGTAGGGGGGAAGCATGTAAAATCACCCCTAGGTGAGAGAAAGCAGGCTCAAGAATGTAGTTTAATATGGCTGGAGCATGCACATGTGTACTGCACATAGCAGGAGGGAGAAAAAAGAACAAGGACAAGAAGTAAAGGTGAGAGCAAAGGAAAGAGGAGGGCATGGGGAAAGGAGGAGAGGGAGACCGAAAGGGTGCCTCAGAGCTGGGGGAGTGGCAATGGGGTGACCTTCTCCAAGGAGGGCTATTCCTTAGAAGTCAGCTGTGTCCAATCCTGGTGAGGCTACTTATTAAAACAGGAGAAAATGAAGTAAGAATACAGGAGGAAAGTCTTTGGGTTTGGAGACAAGGTCTTAGGTCTGCTTGAAATGTATTGTTGGCACTTAAAGGTAAAGATGGTGACCACACCGTCATGAGCTACAGGGCAGGAGTGAAGCATGTTAGGTAACAGTCAGGGACAGCAAGAGGAAAGGAGAATCCAACTCTGTTCCAAGGGCCACTTGGGCTTCTCCAATCTGACCTGCCAAGTTCTCTGGCGCTGGCCCAGGCTTCCTTTCCCTGCAACAAGTCTCAGAGGCTTATTGTCTAATGAGGCCACCACCCTCTCTATTCTTGGGGTTGATCCTCTTCTAAGCAACAAAGAAAGAAGAGTGGTTCATGCTTTCTTTGATGTTCTTAAAGACAAGCTCTTAAGCTCTTTTGATTTCATAGGATTTGTTGCTAAAGACTTGAAAAAACAAATAGGGGCTCCAAACGCAATATGCAATATGGAGTAAATTATGATTTCCACACCCTGAAAAGACTCTTAGAATCATGCTCCAGACACCATCCCAGGAACTTCTTTCTCTTTTTTTATTTGTAGAGGTGGAGATGACCTGACAATGTTCTTTAAGCTTCAAGGCAGCCTCTTAGAAGCTCCATTTCCAGGACAGAAGAGGCTGGGACTAACAGTAAGTACCTGCTACCCTCCGGTGGACACTTGGGTTTCTGAACATCTCAGACCGGAGTTACCCAAAGATAGTCTTATTGAGGCATTTGATCCTGTAGGTCAGGAGAAAGCTTCTTTAAAACTGGATTCTTCTAGAAAGTTCAAAATAAACTCATGAGACTGGGGGAGGTGGCGCATGCCTGCAACCCCAGTGACGTGGGAGCCTGAAGCAGGAGGATCACAACAATTTAGTAAGGCCCCAAGCAACTTAGTGAGACCCTATCTCCAAATAAAAAATAAAAAGGGCCAGGGATGAGGCTCAGTGGTTAAGTGCCCCTTGGTTCAATCCCCAATACCAAAATAAATAAATAAATAGGATTCATTTTACTGTTACCTCTGTTTTTATGTTTGTTTGAAATTTTCCATTATAAAAAAAAATTTTAAACCTACATTTTCAAATATGTACAGCTTTAGGCATGTGCTGAAATAATTAAATTCCAAATTCTATTATTATTATTTTGTGTGCGTGTGTATGGTACTCAGGACTAAACCCAGGGGTCCTTTACCACTGAGCTATATTCCCAGTCCTCTCTGCTTTTTTTTTTTTCTTTTTCTTCTGATTTTGAGACAGGGTCTCAATAAGTTGCTGAGGCTGGTCTCAAACTTGAGATCCTCCTGCCTCAGCTTTCCAAGTATCTGAGATTGCACCAGTGTGCCACTGTGCCTGGCAAGATTTTCTTTTCGTAACCTAGTTTAGAACTAGAAGAAAAAGTTCAACAGATGTTTGTTTGCTTACTTATTATTAATCCATCCTTCCATTCATTTAATAACAATTTGCCAATCATGTCAGGCACTAAGGATGTGATAGGGAACCAAACCAGATAAGGTCCTGGCTTTGAAGTCTAAGTAAGCAAATACATAAAGTTTATTTCAGATAAAGTACAATGAAAGTAAATTCAATTCTCATTTTTAGTGATAGTTATGTTCTTCAGAGTTACTGCAAACTGAATTAGTGAACACTGAATCATTGTTCCTAGGAGAAACACTGGGGTAGGATCTTACCAGCCTCTACTCATTTTTAGCAACAGATTAATACATAACCTTGTTTTGTGTGTTTCTGTTTAAAGATCCCTAATTTACTGTATTTTTTATTCATTAATATTGAGCTCTTGGCCAACAGCATCATTGCCCAGGACTGAAGAAGCTTATCTCATACATGTATTTTCTATACAAGGCACAAGACGGCTTTCTTACACTTAAAAGCATAAGATAGCACTTCAGCATTACACTTAGGACTCATTTTATGTAACAAAATCAACAATGAAAAGCACAAAAATGTGAAAAACACGACACTCACCAGATGATGAAAAGGACACTTGCTTACAGTATGAGAACAAAAACAAGACAGAAAGGTATCACTTTATTTGATCTCTACTGGGAATATGTGACAGAAGTTTTCACAGTTCTGCAACTTTTCTTACCCCACTCATTTGAAATTGAGTCATATTTATACATTTAGATCTAGTGTGTTCATTTGAACTGCTGCCTATATCAAATAAATCATATGAATATGTAATTGTCCATTTTCCTACAGGTGGTCACATGAATTGTTCACTATTTTCCAATATTACAAACAATGTGACAGTTAAAAGTCTTGTATATGCATGCTTCTCCAGGGAAACATAGCTAAATTGGATTCCCTGGGCCTTAATGTATGCAGATTTTGAACTTTACATACTATTACTAGTTTATTCTCCATGTACTAGTCCCAATTTGCCCTGAATAAGTAAGTGGTTAATCAATTTATATTCCATAAAATTTGTTTGCCCACATTCTTATAATGAGTAACCATTTTAAATCTTATACTTGTAATGAATAAGCTATTTTAATTTTTTGCTAATCTTTGCATGTAAAATAGTACCTCATTGTTATTTTAATTTTTATTTCCCTGAAAACAGTGTTTCTTGGCTATTTATATTTCCTCTTTTGTGAATTGCCTATTTCTATGCTTTAGCTATTTTTGTTCAGGATTTTGTCTCAGTCTTATTGGTTTGTAGTAGTTTTTTACATATTCTGAGCTTTACTTCTTTATATGTTAAGTTTATTTCTAATACCTTCTTTCTACTACTAGTTTATTGTAACCCATATATGGTATCCTTTATTCTATCAAAAACTTTAAATTTTGGTATTCATATTGGTTAATTTTTTCTCTATGAATGTTATAATATTTAAGAAATCCTTTCTCCTACCTGAAAACATAAAGATAAAGCCAGAACACCTAATTCATTAGAGTCTGATTCTAGACCCTTTATACTGTTTCACTGATCTTATTGATTGCCTCTGAGCCAATATCACACTGCCTTAGTTTCTAAAAATTATGTAAAAGGTTTACTCCTTGTTTTACAAAGCTTCCTGAGAAGGGGAAAGCAGTGGGTAAAATTTTTGAGAACATGAATGTCTGAAAATTGTCTACATTTCCCCCGGCACTTAATGATAATTTGGGATGGGAATAGAGTTTTAGATTAGAAATTACTTTTCCAAAAATTTTGAAAGGACTGTTTCACTGTCTACATGTTTCTGATATTATTGCTAAGAACTTCAATGCCATCCTGATTCCAACTTCTAAAACTTTGTTGATGCTCTTCTATTTTTCTCTAATTCTTTATGAATTTATACAATTTTAATTTTTAAATCCTTTCCCAATCATTTCGATAAGATTTTAGGAGGGAGTCAATGGATGTGTTCAATCACTCTCTTTAAACCAAAATCATTTAAGTCATCTGAATTCCTTTTAATTTTCTACACAGGACATCTCAACCCAATACTACTGGTCTTGAAAGTGGGACAAATTTTTGTTGTGCCAAACTGTTCCAAGTTTTTCAGGATATTTTCCTAATCCTCCTGTTATTTTTCATACTGTCTCATTCTTGCCTTATCATGTCCATTCCTTCATCTTCTTTAGTGTGTGTGTGTATGTTACTGGGGATTGAACCCAGGGGTACTTTACCAAGTTACATCCCTAGCCTTATTTATTTATTCATTTACTTATTTATTTGAGACAGAGTCTAAGACTCCCCAGCCCTTTTAATTTTATTTATTTTTTGAGACAGAATTTCCCTAAATTGCTGAGACTGGCCTTGAACTTACAATCCTCCTCTCTTAGCCTCTTGAGTTGTTGGAATTAAGACATGTAATACCACACATGGCTCTTTTATTTCCTTGAATATTATACTTTTTTTCATGCCCTTCTATTACTTTTAGTTTGGGGGTACAAGTGTCCCATTTGCGTATCTGTTAAGTCTCCTTCCTTGTGGTTAATTTCTTCACATAATTTGTAATCCTTGACTGAGGCTTTATCTCTAGAGAAAATGCTATCTTTAGAAGTCAACACTTGCTTGAGCTAGGGACATCCTGGTAGAGGCTTTTCATTGGTCTCTGACTGGCCTGGAGTTTCAGAGATACCAGACCAACAAATAAGTCATTTTCTTGGACTATGGTCCCTGACCATGTAGTACCGTGAACTGAGACTACAGCACTGAGCCAGTAGAAGGTAAGAAGCTCTGATCTCTAGCAGCTGACTGCTGAGGGCCATTACCAAGTAGGTATTGACGCATCGTAATCCTTGCCAGTGTACCCCATGTTAAATGGACTTGCCTTGGAAATTTGCTGCGACCTTGCTTGTGTGTTTGAGAAAGATGACCCTGCTCAAGGTGATCGAGGGTGGATCCAGGTTTGAGGAAGTATCCTGCAGGTTTGAGGAAGTATCCCGGTCCTTGGGCTTAGGGTGTTCCCGGTTTAAGGCGTTTCCCGGTTTAAGAATATGGGTTTTAGGGAAGTTGAGGTTGAAGATTATTGCTGCTGGGATTAGGGTGTTCCTGTTGCTTGTTCCCGTTGAGTTCTCGTGAGATTCAAATGGGATTTTGGAAAAAGCCTCGTGGAGTAGGTGAAGTGTGCGGCAGAACGAGACTGCCCCTGAACGTGTGTGGAGGCTGGTGTGAGATCCGGAATAAAGAATTGCTGTTTGAACCTACAGAGCTGTGTGGTGGCTCGTGATTCTGTGCCAAGCCGAGTCATTGGCACTTGGCTTCGGCAGCTGACTCTTTTCTTACTGCAGCTCAGGTGAATGGCAAGCTTCTCAGGCCAACGGTGAGAATTTTTTAAGTTACCATCTCAGGGTTAAGGTACTTGTGACATGTTATATATTTTTCAAGTATAGATGCACTAATACACTTTCACATATTCTTCCTCCAATGTGATGTCAACACTCCTATGAGATCTGTGTCCCTTTCCCTTAAACTAACTTCCTCAGCCAAAAAAAAAAAAAAAAAAAACCAAAACAAAGGAAGTCACACAGTATGATTTCCAAGATTAGGTCATTAAAAAATGACTTGATTTTCACCAGATTTTCTCAGGGCACCATATTGTGTGGATATCAAGAGATGTGGAGAGTCTACATATAAAGGTTCCAACTGACAATCCACAGATATCAACAGTCAGTATCAACTACCAGACGTGTGAGTGAATAAGCCTTCAGGTGAATCTAGCCCCCAGCCTTCAAATCTTCCTGATGAGCCTCAGACATGGTGGAATACAGTCACACTGTCCCTGCTCTGCACTATCCGAATTCCTTACCCATGGAGTCCATGAGCACAATAAATGGTTGTTTTGCACCACTAAGTTTTGGAGAAATTTGTTATGCAGTCATAGTAACTGGAACAGTACTCCTTTGTGACTCCTAGCTTTCAGCAGATGGCTCAATGGTGGCTTTCTATGTGAATATTCCTTCATTTCAGGCACCTGGGGATTTCCTTCTCTTGGTTCCTGCTCAACCACATATCCATAAATCATCTTATATTTTACTTAGTATTTGAAAACTAGTGAAGCAAAATGGGATTCTTCCATGTCAGCCCACTCTGCCACAATACCCAGAAATTCCCAATAAAACTCCTCAAACACAAATAACTAAAGAAGTTCGATTTTATAGAGTTAAAAATCTTAAAATAATCCATAGAGTGCATTTATTAAGGAGCAGCTAACTCGTTACAGAAAAAAATACAAATAGTCATTAAAAAGTTCACTCACTTGTGCTCAAATAAAAGCAAAATAATATAAGGAGCTACTATTTTGGCCAATGAAAATGACAGGAACTTTTTTCTTTAAGTCAATAACAGACAGTATAGGATTGGGTTCAAGGAAAAAGGCACTCTCACAAAGTTTCAGTAGTAGCATGGTTTGGTTTATTTCCAGAAGACAATCTAGCAATATATATGTCCTAGTAATTTTAAATATATTTGACTCAGAAAGTTTTATTTTCAGCAATTTATTTGAAAGGAATAATCACTGATACACATAAATATTTATCTTCAAGGATGTCAAATCCTGTACTATTATAATAGAAAGGAAGCTGAAAATAATCCAAACATCAAAAAAGCAGGAGATGGTAAGATCATCTTTATTTTTAGTTTTGTTTGAACCAAAATAATTATCAAATGAACATGAACAAAGAGAATTATAGATTCATTAAGAAAGATATTTATTTATTCACAATGCCAGCATTGTGCTAGGAGCCAAAATACCAACATCATTAGGATATAAAAACATGCAGTCTATTGGGGGAAATAAAGTGAACAATGACAGTTCATTATGATAAATATTAATGATGAAGCTACATTTGTATTCTGTGGTAAAATTGCACCTTTGCTGAACTAACTGAATGGGGGCAGTGGCTGGGTTTTTGTTTTGGGGTACGAGCTAAGTCCCAGAGGTTTTGGCAAGTAGAAAATAATGGTGGCAAAGAAGACTAACTAGTCTCTCAAATTCTTGCTCCTCCTCCTAAGAATAGAGTTGTTCCTAGAGGTGGAAATGTGAGCAAACACAAGGTGTAACAAATTTCTACATGGTTTTAAGAAACATAACTACTTCATCCACACTTTATCTTTCCCTTCTGCTTACAGGATTATTTTCCAAATATATATTTTATTGTGTCTATTTAAGATGTACAGTATGGTGTGTGTGTGTGTGTGTGTGTGTGTGTGTGTGTGTGTATGTGTGTGTGTGTGTATTTAAAATAGTTACTATCCACTGACTGGATTTAGACAAGAATGAAACACTAATGAATGGCAGAGCCTGGTCTTTTTAGCAAATGAAAGAAAGCTACCAGCTGATTAGGAACACCTGTGTTGAAATTGTTACTGTGTGAATGATAATAAACTTCTATATGTTAAATCACTAACATGTTGGGACCTATTTGTCACTCCAGCTAGCAGTATACTAACACCTGTGATTTTTTTATTCCCAAGTATATATTAGTTTTTACTCAAATACATTTACTACCTATGTACTATGTACAAATCAATGTGCCATATGTATGAGAAATACAAAGACAAACTAAATACAGATTCTTCCTTCATGCAATTTCCAATACAGAAGGGGAAAAAATATCCACTTATACAACTGGAAGGCAGGGTGTGTAAAATTAAAGCCTTAGAAGATAAAGTATTGGTGAGTTAAGAGGAGGGAGAGAATACTTTCTGGTGGAGGTTCAAGAAAGATGTGGAAGAAAGAAGAAAACGAGATTTCAATAGAATCCAGACAGGCCAAAATGTGGGGAGAGGCATGCTACCCAGATATAAAAGTGCAAGATATCATGGAGATGGGATGTTTGTATTCTAGTTTGCCTGGAAAAAGGGGTTCAGATAAGGCCATTGTAAGAGATAATGAAATAATAGATTGGGACGAATCTGAATGCTGGGCAAATGGTTTATATTTTCTTCTCTAAGTAATGGAAAGCCATTGGAGGTTTTGGAATAGGGGTGTGGCATATATTCACTGCTATGCATTAGGAAAATTAATCTGGCAGGAAGAGTTAGACAGCTATTAATAAGAGTCCAGAGTGTGCAAATTAGAGCAGTGTGGCAGTGAGAATGACAGATTGATAGTAGATTGGATGTGGAAAGTTTGGAAAAGAATCAAAGATGAACTGGGATGACTAAAAAAATTATAGAACCACAAATTAATTTAAAAGAGAACATGTTAGTTTCGGCCTAAAGGGCAATAAGAGTCCAGTTTTAGATAAAATTGAAGTACAAGCCATCCAGTAGAGATATATAACCTGGACCCAAGTAGTAGGAATTGAGGATTATAGGCTTGGTTTGGAGATAAAAATGTTACCTATTTACAGGTAACAATTAAGGCCAGAAACTACATTAAAGTTAGCCTAGAAGATCCAAAACAGAAAAAAAGACAGATTTCCTTAAAATATATGCAAAGCAGAAAGATGAAGAAAGGGCAGAGAAGTGACTGGAGAAAAACCAGCATCACTGTAGGCATCAGACCGTACCAATTACACAGAAGTTAGTGAAGTAAAGAAATTAACATCAAACACAGGATCTCATTTCCTCCTCAAACTACCCACCTGTTATGGTTGGAATACAAAGCATCCCCCAAAAGCTCCTGTGTTAAGTAGTAAGAGAAATGATTATGTTATGAGAGCTGTAACCTAATCAATCCATCCTAATTTTGAATGTGCTAGGTGCTAAAGGTATGTGGGGTGGCTGGAAGAAGTTAAGAGGATGTGCCCTCAGAGATTATATCATGTCACTTCTGCCCCCCCCCCAATAAGCTGAGCATCTTTCTGTTTCATCTTTGGCCAAGAGTGGTGGCTGACCATAGACTATGCATGGGCTGAACCTCGGAAACTGAGCCAAAATAAACTTTCTCCTCTAAGTTGTTAGGTCAGGTATTTGGTTATAGGGATGAAAAGCTAACACACCAAAGAAACATAAATTTCAGCCAATGACTAAGCAGGAATTCAAATCCTACAAGGAACATAGGCATTGGAGTGAAACTGGATTCTAATATTGACTCTGCCCTTCAATAGCTACATAATCATTGGGTCCTGCCTCTGACCCTCATAAGGTGTATAAAGAATAAATTTTAAAACACTCGCAAAGTGTTCAGCACAATGACTGACATGTAATAAACACCAAGCATAAACTATTTTTTAAATTAATAAACATTTTTCCTTATCATGGCCTGCTGATGAAAAGTTAATTCACAATTTTTTAAAAAGATGTTTAAATTTTTTTAATTGTGTATTTTGATACTGGAACAAGTAAAGGGTATGCAATTGGGAAAAGGTTATTCATTATTTTCTTTTAGATTTATACTTAAAATTTTTTTAGTTTTAAAATATACATATAATTATACATAAAAAGCATTATAATTATACATAAAAACAATTTTTTGAAAGCAAGATCCAACCAAAATTGGAACTGTACATATATCTGAGCCTGCAATTCTGCTTTAAGGAATTTATTCTATAGAACTGTTCCTGGGTGTAAGAATGTTCATTGTTGCATTGTTTATAATAGGGAAAAAAAGGAACTAATCTCAAGTGGAAGAGTGGTTACATAAATTGATACATCTATAGTATGAAATACTCAGTACACCCCCTTAAGAATAAAATTCATATGGAAGGTTTCTCTGAACCTTAATTGGAAAAGCAATTTTTCAAAAGAATCCATACATAATTCCATTCATGACCAAAAAATAAAGAATGTAAGGATGAACACTAAATTAACTCTAACTGGGGTTAAAGAGAAAGTAGTGGAAAATAAAGAAGGCATTCATTCATCTCCAACTCTATATACTGTGGTGTTCCCATGAAAAGTACCAATGCACTATAATGTAATTTCAAAACTGTAAGGAAGAATTTTAAAATGAAAATGTCAGAAGTATTTTTTAAAATAAAATTCTAATAGCATACATATGCATACACAGTTGTATTTAAAGAGCAGAGATTTTTGTGCTTTAGGGAGTATAATGCTTTAAAATTGTTTGCAAAATTGTTTGCATTTATCCAGAGAGAGGCTCTACAGTTTCCATGATATCTATAACCCCAAAAAGGCTAGATGAAAAGATGACAATAGAAGTCTACCTGCAATGCAACTATTTTCTAGTAGCTTTAAGCCCTAGTGAAAAAAGTAGCACACAAATGATAGGTAAATCAGAACAAGCCAAAATTGGAAATGAAAACTGGGTTATGACAATCTAATAGGGTCAGCCTCCAAAGTCCTGGCCCATCTGGTTGGGTGCCAAGTGTGGGAGAAAGGCAGATACATGGCAATCAAAGAAGGAAGTAAGCACATCCCACACTCCCTTAAGGTTTAAGTTCTGGGAGGGGTGGAGAGTGAACCTGTAAGGGTGTGTCCACTTAATGAATAGATAAGTGGACGGTATCAGAAGGGGAGAGGGAATGGAATTTACATATCTAGCAAGCAAGCTTTCTTCTCCTGGTTCATTCCCCATCTCCTGTCACCAGACCCTTCAGTGTATACTTGATCAGGTCCTTGTGACTAGTTCTTTCTGGCAGCTCCACTTTAGAGGAACCAGCCCAGGTGTCTCTCTAGGTCGTTTTCCCCCTTCTTGGGAGGGGACTCATCCTCCCTCTCAGGCCTGACCCGGAAATGTCCCGGCCCTCCCAACCTCCAACGCCTTGGGGCTAGATGGCCAGGCGGCCAGGCACCCGCACTCACTGTCCCTGCAGCTCCTCGTATGAGAGGAAGGGCTTCTTGTGGTGCCGGGCCCGTGGTAAAAAGGGGGGTAGTTCTGGCAGCGACGACTGCAGTGGGGGTAACGGGCAGCGCGGGAGCCAGTGGCGGCCCTGTGCCGACTCGAGCTCCTGGCCCAGCCCGGCCACGTTGCTGTGCTGTCCACAGTGGTGGGACGAGGCAGTCGGCCGCGCACTCGCACGGGAGCTGCTCTCAGGACAAGCATGCTCATGCTCGGCGGCCGGCAGCCCTGCGATGCTGGGCAGCGTGGCTCAGCTCCGCCCGGTCCGGGGCAGCTGCAGCCACGCCCGTCCAATGCGCGCATTGGTTGCTAGGCGCCTGTCGCCTGGGGCTACGGGCTCCGCTCTACCGGGTTGCAGGCCAGTCCTGCAGAGGAAGGGACCTAGCCTTAAGGGACCAGGGTGGTTGCCTGCGTAAGATTAAGAGGCTGCACCAGAGGTCACTGCTTGGGGTGCTGAGGTGAGCAAGTGCTGAAACAAGGCTGGTTTTATCAGCGGTCAGTTGTGACACAACACGACGGGAAGGTTAGGTAATGGGCAATCAGACAGGTGTATGTAGTTTCTGGGTTGTTTGCTCATCAGCTAGTACCAAGGGCTAACTTTTCAGATTTAAAGTAATCAGGCTTTCATGGGTATTTTAACCCGTACTCTTTGATTCCTTTGAAAACTAGGGTGTCCCCTTTTAAGGCACAGCACACTAATTTTGCACAGTAGGATCTAAAGCCTCAGCACTTTGCCAAATTGTTTTTTGACACCTCCTCTCTACTAGAGCTATAAACTGCACATGATATGGTTTGACTCCAGGGAGACTGCTCAACACATTCATGCTTCAATTTTCCAACGCAAATTAGACCTGGAACTTAAGTGGCCCAACACTTAGAACCACTTACATAGAATTATGTGGATGAAAGCAGCATTGGGACTCAATGATTGTAATCAAACCTTTATTACTAAATGGTTTCTTTTCATCCCTTTTTTTTGGGGGGGGGCATTGAACTCAGGGGCACTCGGCCATTGAGTCATATTCTTCAGCTGTATTTTATTTAGAGAAAGGATGTCACTAAGTTGCTTAGTGCTTTACTAAATTGCTGGTACTGGTTTGATCCTCCTGCCTCAGCCTCCAGAGCCACTGGATTACAGATGTGTGCCACCAGGCTCAACCTCATATCCTCTTGGTCATTACATTCCTACTTGAAACTTCTGCCATTTCTGTTCTATCATCAGGGGTCTGAATTCTACCTCCTTTGTGAAAGCTTCCAGCTACATAGATAGCATAAATGGTATTCTCTTAACATGTTCTATTACTAAATGAAGTCTTCCCCACTCCTCTTACCATTCCCCATCACCAAATACCCAATGACTGCAACTGGAGACTCAAAATTTTAAATGGCTTAAGAGGTTAGAGCTAAGTGCCTACAATGTACCAGGCATTTTAAATATTAAGTCTTACACTGGGGAAAATGAATTCCAGATAGAAATGCTATAGCTGGAAGCAGAGATGCACACCTGTAATCCCAGCAACTCAGCAAGGTCCTCTCTCAAAACACCAGTTCAGTGGTTAGGAGCATCTTCGTTCAATTCCCAGTAACAAAAAACAAGAACAGACTGCTCTGACATCAAATCTGTCAAAACAGTGGGGGGAGTGGGGGTGGTGTGTGCCTAGAATCCTGGCAACTTGGGAGGCTGAGGCAGAAGGATCCCAAGTTTAAAGCCAGCCTCACCATTTCAGTGAGGCCCTCAGCAACTTGCCAAGATCCTGTCTCAAAATAAAAAGGGCTGGGGATATGGCTCAGTGGTTAAGCACCTTGGATTCAATCCTCAGTACCAAAAAGTGGACAATATATATCTAAACCCCAAAAAAGAAAGGAATAGAAAGTTGTCCATCTTCCTGTGGAGCTGGGCGCCAAAAGATATCAGGAGGCTCTGTACATCCCTGTAGCACTCAGCTTACCATTTGTTGTCCATTTCATCCATCAGATAAAGTAGAGGCTATTTTATATTGCTCCCAGTTATACATTTGAAGTGCTCAAATTTACTACCAATACCAAACATTTACATTAAATTTTCACTGAAATCCTATTAAAACTGATGCCATCATTTCCCCTATTTTGCTAATTAAGAAACTAAACAGGACTTATTGGCCCAGACTGAGACTAGATGTGAACACAAGCAGCTTGGTGCCAAACTTGCATTCTTAATCTAGACAACCAAAAAACAAGCCTACAAATAAATACTAAGTAAGGGGCTGGGGATGTGGCTCAAGCAGTAGTGAGCTCGCCTGGCATGCGTGCGGCCCAGGTTCGATCCTCAGCACCACATACCAACAAAGATGTTGTGTCCGCCAAGAACTAAAAGAATAAATATTAAAAATTCTCTCTCCTCTCTCTTTTAAAATAAATACTAAGTAAAATGGAAATCAAGAGATTAGGTGACTTTTTGATCCTACTAGGTGCCAAGATTCACATGAATGGGTAAGTGGAACATCCCTTTGCAAATTTAAAGAGGTAGGATTCAATAAGGTGCCAACCAGCATCTCCACAGTTCACAAAATATTTTCATACCCACACATTTCTATCCTCAGTTCATTTCACTTTATGCCCTAGGAAACTGCTGTCACCAGCAGACAGCAACGTTGTAAATTTTTCCTACTTACCTCCATACTCTCTACAACTATCTTTTGATTTCCTAATCACCCTGCATGAGCTTCAGAGTGGACAATCCTGGATCTCTACAATCCCTTCCCTGTTTCTCCACTCTGGTTCTATTTACAAGATGATATATCAATATAAATCCAGTGACTAACAAATATAGCACTCGGGTGGTGGTAGGGAGTTG
This sequence comes from Urocitellus parryii, assembly GCF_045843805.1. Taxonomy (NCBI): domain Eukaryota; kingdom Metazoa; phylum Chordata; class Mammalia; order Rodentia; family Sciuridae; genus Urocitellus; species Urocitellus parryii. The sequence continues at coordinate 58,328,803 of NC_135537.1, read as the reverse complement.
AGAGAAGATGCTATATATGGAGACAGAGATGTGTGGTAACCCTTCATACTTTCTGCTCATTTTTGCTGTAAACCTAAAACTGCTCTTAAAACCTGGAAGTCAACCACGGTCAAACATCTTCTGAAATACTCCTCCATTTCAGGACAGTGGATGTGTGAAGACAGGGGTTTGGTACTCGTTTAACAGCAAAAAGAGGATAAGCTTCAAAACTCTTTGGCTCCACCTAGAGATTAACATACTATATGTATTTTTTTTTACACTGATCCTACAGTTCACTATAACAAATCTCTGACAAAACACAGATATTCTTACAAACATGTAACATGAAATTTATGAAATACTGTTTTTTTTTCTCCAGAATTCATGAACTCTTAAGAAACTAAGGCAGAGAAATAGCTTCTGGATCATAAATAATTTAAAGAAATTCCTAATGTATTTGTCTAGAAACTTCAATTACTGAAAATCAGTTAATGATTCTGGTTTAATAGTGCCAAAAAAAATCAACAAGGGATAAATTTCACATTGCTGCAATAAGGTCTCAGCAATAAAATCAATGACTACATGGGGGCTGGGGTTATTACTTAGTGGTGGAGTGCTCACCTAGCATGTGAGGCACTGGGTTTGATCCTCAGCACCACATAAAAATAAAATAGATATTGTGTCCACCTAAAATTAAAAAAAACATTCAGTGACTACAAAAACTTTGCTTTCGTTGTATACTTTGTTATCCTCTACATGTAAAGACTTTTTATTTCAAAGTTTTGCTCACTCATTTCAACTGCCAAGTGTTTTAATTTCACTTCTACTTAATATCCACAATGTAATAATGGAATTACTAATATCTCTTCTAAATTTGGGCAAAAGATGCAAAATAAGAATGAAAAAATGGAATACAAAAGGAAAAATAACACATTCACACAGTAGTTTTCAGACAAGCCAGTGTCTGAGACATGGGACTTCAGCAATTAAATGTGTATGATAAAATGTTTTTTCACAACATAAAAACTTGACCCAGGTTTTCTGTTGATATGACTGAATTCGTATACATCAAGATTCACCATCATAAAAAAAGATTCACCATCATAGCTGAAGGAAGGCAGAGGCAGACTAACAAATCACCAATACATTGAGAGCAGGTTTTATTAACTGACCAGATTACAAAAATACCATGGTAGATACCTGAAAGGGAAAGAAAACAAACCTATTAAAGACTCTTAGCAGCTAAAGATTAACATTAAATTAGGGGTATTTTTAAGGACACCCAACTTCCATTTTTAAATTGATAAAAAGGAGGGGGGCTTCCTTCCCTCCAGAAATGTCTTCAAAAGGAAGGAGAGGAGTAACTAAACCAACTAATCATATATCACCCCTCCCCCACTGAAGAGTACTGATTATATTCAAAATCACATTAAATTATTAAGACTACTACTTTCTCCCAGGATGCAGTTTCTCACCTTAGTTCATCCTTCTAATAAGCCTGTTGATCTGGTCTTCCCTGTTGCCAGCATCTCCACCTTCTACAAAATGGGTGGTCTTTTTCTTCATTCCACCTCTTGGAGAAGACAATTTGAAGGGCCACAGGAAGTTATTTGCTTCTTTGAAGCGTTTTCCAACAGTGTAGATCTCATGAATCAGATCTTCCATGCAGATGATGCCATATTTACCTGGAAAAAAATTCATTTGTGATTGCTTAAATTTTAAGGCATACAAAAAAGCACATTTACAAGCTGAGCTAAATGCAAATCAAAAGTAAACAGAATCATGTATACCGTATACCTAAAAAAGAAAAAAAAAAGAAGTAAACAGAAGGGCGCCATATTGCATGCTTATGTCTGAGTCACTGGGATTACTGGCACAGGCAGAGACAGAAAACAGAAGTTTGAGGACACTGTCTCAAGATAAAAACTAAAGGGCTGGGATGTAGCTCAGTGCCAAAGCACCCGTGCAATGAAATTATCTCATGTTTTCTTTAATGAAGGATTATAGGAAATAATGTGAAGATTCATTAGTGAGAAAATTAAGGACATGAGAGGCCATAAAATTTCACCATCTAATATCAAACTTCCCCCAAACAAAAAGAACCTACCAAGAGATCGAGCAATCAAAGCGTTATCTGTCAAGGCAATTCTTTTCTTATTGATTTTGCCGTATCCACGCTTGTAGATTAGTTCATTCACTGATTTCAGGTTTGGGTACCTGAAATACAAAAAGCAGACGTACATGATCAAAGAAAAAGGTTACTGCTATCAAAACATCTAAATTTCACCTCACTATACCAGTCTATTTGCCAAGCAGAAATCCAAGAAAAAAAGGCACTTACCCCCATGCAATGTAAGGTTCCACGATCCTCAGCATGTTAATTGAAGCCTTGTTGAGCTTCACGAAGGTGCCATTGAAGATCTGGCGAAGGCGAAGAAGTTGTAACACCTTCCGAACCTTTGGGCTCACACCATTGATACTGCAGTGAAAAGGGATCAAAAAAAAAATTTTTTTATCAGTTTTTACTGCAACTGACAGAAAACTAAAAAAAACTGATCACACATATCCCACAAAAACCAAATATCACTGATGTTTTTCCTCTTTACCCTATAATTCCCACCAACCTGCTTCCTCTCCAACTATTTTTTGGTAAGTACCAGTAAAAGGTCCTGACTTGTGTTATCACCTATCTTTGTTATAGCACCATACTGACTGTACACTTTAACTTCTTTTGAAATCAACTGACAGGACCCTGAACTCCTCCTGATTTAATTAAAGTAGACAGGAGCTTTAGGACAGGGCTTGTAACTAACCCCTTAAAATGACACCCATGCTTTTTTCTAGTCACACCTGAGCATTGTTATTCCCATGTTTTAGATAAGTCCTTCCTGAATTAACAGGAAATTTTACTGAGGCTTCTAAAATTCCCTTTAAACCAGATACAGTAAAAACTGAACTTACCCTCTGATCCTGATAACAAATGCCAATTTGGGTTCTGCAGGTACATAGAAGTTGCCCGCTTTTCTTGCCATTCTAGCCATCCGAATCTCTGTTCTGTACATTTGCCTATATTCCTTGTGGTAATGTTTGGCTTTTTCATAGATTAGCTTCCTCCTTGCCTTTCGAAGCTGAAAAACAATTACCAATTATTCATGATTCTTAACTCCCAAACAATTTGCAATAGCAATTTTTAAAATAATCTTCCCTTGAAATTTTTCTTGCCACAGTACAGTTAACATTCCCAAAAACTACATTAGGAAGCTTCAAGCAATTCCTTGGTACAACAGTGAAGTAAACAAGTCTAGCTAAGAACTTTCACTTCATTCTCCATCCCACATGGACTCCTCTCAAAGCTGAGTGCATCCAAACTTACCATTTTTTGGGCAAACTTCTTCCTCAGGCGCTTTACCTTCAGCTCTGCATAATTCCTTCGCTTTTTCTTAAGAGTTTCTGGCACAGCAGGAACCTTCTTTTTCTTCTCTCTGTCATTAGCATACAAAGAATATTATCAATAGTTCAGAAACCTTTCTGCCTTGCATCACTCCCATGCTGTACTGAGCAAAGTGTTATCACATGGGGCATCAGTGGCTCTTCACCATCACTGGTATCTTAAAGTTACCCTAACATGCTCCAGTCTAACAGAATTTTTAAATTTCCTTCAGTAATTTTCGCCCTCTAACACACATTTCAGATAAACCACAACCGCAAATGTGACATTAACAGAACGAATATTCCAGCTCCAGTCCTGGCCTCCAACAATTATACCTAAGAAAATATACCTAGAAAATATCTACACAAGATGTATCAAAACCTTAAGACTGCTACAAAGACACCTAACTTTCTGCCTAAAGAACCTGGGATTCTCAAAAATAAAAAGGCCAAATTCCACTCTGGTTCAAGTCCCAAGCCACGCATACTGAAAGCAAAGGCCTGTAAGCAAAAACGCCTGGGCCAAGTACTAAGCAAGGATGAATTCAACTCAAGAGGTTTTGTACCGGCCTCGATATACCTCGGTTCCATCGAGGGATGGACCTCTGCCCAACCGGCTTGGATGCACACATAAATTCTGCGCTGGTACCTCGTTCCCGGTACTTCCAAAACCTTCACCCTATGGCCGCCCGCATCCCATCCCAGCCCGGGGTCCCTACTGGTGTCATGGAGCGTCACAAACACACAGATAAGTGGGAAAAGGTAAGAAGTACAACCAGACAGGGAAAAACTGAGACAAATGGCCTATATTTTCGGGGATGGAGAAGGATTCTCGAGAGGACGAGGAGTAACTTACTCGGCACCCTCCATGGTTCCAGCCGGAAAAAGAGGAAGTTGGCGCATGCGCACTGCCCACTTAAAGACGGCGAGAGAAGCCCCACGATTTATAGGCGTCCTAAAATAAGCCGGAAAAGAACTCAGAGCTGAGAGCCCACCTTGAAGTTGCAAAATTAAGAAATGCCCGATTTAGCTTCTTCCAATCAACTTTTGGGGGAAACTTTTGTGGGAAAAGCAAATGCAGTAGTTAGACTTTAATCAATTCAAGTGCAAAGAGTGGTGACACATTGACTGCTCGGGGTCCTAATCCCTAGGTTGCGTTGACAGGATTAGCTCGACTTCCACCTTGTAAATTAACCAAATAACACGCCCCTGGGGAATAAACTACAAACCCCGGCATGCATCACTCCATGGTCCGCTCGACGGGAGGGAGACGCCTGACCAGGGCTGTGGGTGACTACCGGGGTGGTGATTTCAGCCAGGAAAATGAGAGCCTTTGGGATAATGTCCCAAACAGGTAGCAGCGATTCGAAGCCACTTTTGGCCGCTTCTCAACTCTCTGCCACCCGTAGTCAGACTCTGGCACCCGCCTTGCCGCGCTGCCGAGGTCCTTCTCGTTGTCCTCCAGCCTGCAGGGCTGTCTTCCTCAGCGCCTGATCGCAGGCGGGGCAGTCCGAAGTCCCCTGGCTAACGAAAGTGGCAAGACCGGGAAGAGCGAGGACGCGAGGGCCAGGGGATGATGGCCGGGGCTCCGCCGACCGCGCGGCCTGACAGGCGGAGGCAGGGACGACCTACGGCAGGGGGCGTGAGCTGCGAAGGGAGGTGCAATGAGAGCTGGAGACTGCGGCCACGGCCGTGTGAGTGGGGCTGCCCCGCGCGGCTCGGCGGACGACGGGCGGAGGGCTGGGGGCTGGGCCGGGGGCGGGGTGCGCCCGGGGGCGGGGAGGGCCGAGCGGAGGGAGGGCCGAGCCGATGCCGCCGCCGGCTCTTCCCCGTCGCGGGTTATATAGCGCGGAGCGTGGAACCCTCTCACAGCCGGCCGGGAGCGCTCCAACTTGCAAGCGGCGCTGTGCTGCGGAGCCCGGTACCCGAGTGACAGCCGCGGGGAGTGCAGGGCAGGGGGACACGAGACCGCAGGGGCAGCTGCAAGCCGTTGGGCAGCGCTCGCCTGAACCTACCGAGTCCCCTCTTTCCGGCGCTCCGCTGCCCCGCACCCCACTCTCCCACCCTCTCGCAACTTGGGTCAAGTTGACAACTCCTGCGGCAGCCGGCCAGCCGGTGCGGTCTCCACCGCTCATTCCTTCCCCGGGGTGAGAAGGAGCCGCTGCGCCGGCTCCGGGGACGCTCGGGCGGCGGCAGCTTGGCCATGAGGGCAGTGCGCGTCGCCTAACTCACGGCTGTCACCGCCGCTGCAGCGGGACCGGCCGGCAGGACTCTCCGGGACAGGCGGGCGGCCGCCGGCAGGAGGCGCCGAGCCGGGCGGCAGCCGCGGCGGGCACAGCCCGGGGCCACTGCGCGGAGCCCAGCACCGCGCTAGCAGAGAGCGGCGCCGCGCACTGTGGTCCGGCGGGCACCTCGGGGACAGGCGCGGGGTGCAGCCTTCTGGTCGCGGCCGCTCTGACAAGGGCTCCTTTGGTGTGCCTGGCGCGGGGTGGGCGCGGATAGGGGCTCTGGGCTCGCGCGGGCCCCCGGGCGTCGCGATGAACATCGTAGTGGAGTTCTTCGTGGTCACTTTCAAAGTGCTCTGGGCGTTCGTGCTGGCCGCGGCGCGCTGGCTGGTGCGGCCCAAGGAGAAGAGCGTGGCCGGCCAGGTGTGCCTTATCACGGGCGCCGGCAGCGGCCTGGGCCGTCTCTTCGCGCTTGAGTTCGCCCGGCGCCGGGCGCTGCTGGTGCTCTGGGACATCAACACGCAGAGCAACGAGGAGACGGCGGGCATGGTTCGCCACATCTACCGCGACCTGGAGGCAGCTGATGCCGCCGCGCTGCAAGGTAACTCGGACTCATGCCCGAGCATTGTTGGGTAAAACCTCTCCCCTCCGTGCACTCTCCCCTGGAAGGTCCCCAAATCCCACTGTCATGGTCAGCCCCCGCTCTAGAGAAAAAGAATACCCTATCATTCTTTTGGAAAACGAGTGGAATTTACCCCCTAATAAAAGAGAATGATCACCGCACTATTGGAAGGAGGAAAGTGTGCCAAACCCAGCCCTTTAAGGAGGTCCGTCCCTTTGGGGACGACTCTGGTGTTTCCTATGCCCTCTGAGCCTAGGGAAGGCAGAAGGAACTTGTTACCTCAGGATGAATTCCTTAAGAAATGTCTCTTGCTTGCATTCGCATGATGGGAAACAGAAGCGTCTTTGAGAAGTTGTTCCTAGACTGGACTGTATCAGTGTATATGTGTTACTGCGGTCTGAACCCCTTAGAAGAGGGCAGTATTGATGGTTTCGCTATAACTTTAGCCAAAAGAAAATAATTACATTGTTTCGCCTGCGATAAGTAAGTGCTTTAGTTACTACAGACCCCAGCATGACTGAGAGATGACCTGCCTCTTGAGAAAGTTATTGAAGGATTTCAGCTTCATGAATTCATGTAAATTTCTTTCATGTTTCTGGTCACCCCAATCTGCATTTTTTGTATAACCTGAATCTGAGACTTAAGAAGAAGACAATGAAGAAGAAAAAGCCTAAGTGGAAACTGTAACCAAACATAAAATATTGGTCCAGGAAAATTTGATGATTGTTCTTGCTTTTTGACAGAAGTTTTCATTTCCAGGAGAAATATTGAACTATATGAATATTTATTTGAGTGCCACTCTTTCTCTCTGTCCACCATTTGTTACAGACTTCTTGGCACCTGCTTTCTTGATTTAAATTTGGAAATGATGCTAGTGTGAAGGGGTAGCAAATACAGATTGTGTGTGTTCCCTTCCAAAACCCAAAGGATAAGGGTTTCCAGAGAAGAGATTTTGTTTTTAAGCCATTCAAGTTTTTATGTGGCCCATTAATTTATGTTCCACCCCAATAAGAACAAGTCAGGGCCCCTACTTTTTCATGAGAAACTTTAAATTCATTTTTTGCCTATGGATGAATTCAGATTACATCTTTGATTTATGAACTTTAAAGTGAATTTCTATTTTAATGGTGCTCATACTGAATTAAGAGCTATTTCTGGTCAATTTCCCCCAGCTTCCCCTCCCACCCCCCAAAATAGGAATGTGTAATGTGTGTGCATGTTATTCTCTGGGCTGAGATCTGTTCTTTGCAGGTGTCTTTAGCTCCAGCAAGCTGATCCCATGTGGTCTACTTGTTTTGGGCTTGTCACAATTACATGACTTTCCCTTAAGCAAAGTTATCCAGTAAATTGCTGCAATTTCCAAAGACTGGGGGGAGGAAAGCAGCTGTAAGTTCAGTCATTGGCAAGCCTTGTGGTGTCAGAAATTTGAAGCTCACTGTAGTACTTTTGTTTTGTGTGATCTTTGTCCTTCTGATTGCTATGTGACTCACTTTCTGTACCTCCTTCTCTGTTCCATTTTCTCCCCCTCATCTGGACTTCTGAGGACAGCTGGGAATGGTGAGGAAGAAATTCTGCCCCACTGTAACTTGCAGGTTTTTACCTACACCTGTGATGTGGGGAAAAGGGAGAATGTCTACTTGACCGCTGAAAGGGTCCGCAAAGAGGTTGGTGAAGTCTCAGTCCTGGTCAATAATGCTGGCGTGGTCTCTGGACATCACCTTCTGGAATGTCCTGATGAGCTCATTGAGAGAACCATGATGGTCAACTGCCATGCACACTTCTGGGTAAATATAAACCTTTTTTTTTTTTTTTTTTTTTTTTTAAGTCCTGGGCCCTCTTTGAGAAGGATAGAGATCTCAGTGCCAGCCTGAAAGCCACCTGTACTCCCATCACCGAGCCTCCTAATGAGCTATTCCCCCATGGTGAATTTCATTGTATGTTGGTTACTATTAAATCATTACTTTCTCCTCTCCCCCAAATTCAGTATTTCTTGAGAGGGTAAAAGACTTAACATTGTGAACTAGTTTGAAAAATTGCCATAAAAATAACAAGAGAGAGTATAAAACCCTGGGTTTGTTTATTTTACTTTCCACAGAGTTTATAAAACATTGGTTGTTCTTATGAATTCCTAAAGTCAGGGTTTAGGCTTCCAAATTACTGCTCAGCCATATTTTAGAAAGTGCCAAAGATTCTGAGATCAGCATTTGTGGTCCACTGGGAGTGATCAGGCCACCCTGGCCATCACTTATCTTCACCAGGATCCACAGCATTGTCCTGTTGGAGGACATCTCAGGACTTTTTCAGCTTGGAAAAATTTCTCAAATGAGAACATAAGTCACCTTGATAGGACCACAGAGCGGGGAGGGCATCATGAGACCTGTTGAGCTGTGGACTTCAACAATGTGAACTTCTTGCCAGCAGAGCTATGTAGCATCTAGGAATTGGGTGGTGGTGGGGGCTGTCTGCTTGGAGGGACAAAGTAACCATAACTTTTCAGCTGGATTATCTTTAATAAAGGCAGATGTGAAGCTCTCCTCTGTAATTCTGTGCACTGTTAACCCACTTTATGCTTTTTTTCCCTCATAGTATTTTCCCTTTTGTAGACAGGTTGAATCCAATAAAGAAGAAGTAGAGAGTGCTGGGAGTGTAGCTCAGTGGTAGAACACTAGCACATGTTGGGCTTGGTTTGATCCCTAGCACTACAAAAAAATAATAAAATAATAATAATAATAATAATAATAATAATAAGTAGAGGGATAAGGAGATAGGGTTTTATATTATTTTCCATGGGCAGATTAGTCTTCTAATAGAACACAACAAAGAACTATTTCTCCTAAATAGGTCACATTAAACCCCTTAATTTTTTAGCAACTGCTTAAAAACTTAATCTGGCTTTAGAAGTACTTATTTACATGTTGCTTATCCAATAGCAAGCCTATTCTCTGATCCTGGAAGAAGCTTATTTTGATGTTTTATTTTTTAAACATGAGCTTCATTTCCTTTCAGAACCTCTAGAAATGAACATATAAATAACCTGAGCTAACTCATGTCCATGTTTTGAATGAGTAAGAAGATAAAGTTTAGGGAAATGTGAATGTGCCTCTGTGTGTACATGCATGTCAGTGTGTGTTGGTTATGTGCAGTGGGTATGGGGAGCTGAATTAAAGGTGTTTTTTTGGTTTTGTTTTTTTCTGGCAACAAGTATCAAAGGGTTGGTTTAGGTGAGTAAATGCTAGTCCAACTAAATAAACTTGGCAGTATACTCTATCAAGAATCTTGTATGATTATAATTCTGACTAAAACAAAAAACTGCTATTTGGAACAAAAGACAGACATAAATTGCAGGTGTAATGTAGTTTCCATATTTGAAGAATGGTAAAAGTGAACTGTGTTGATTTCAGTCAATGCATCAGCCTTCCTTAAACAGATACACAGCTGTCAGTACCATAGTGTGCACCACAGGCAACTGGGAATTGTTTTTTTTCCAGTAACCTTTGACTGAGATGATGCAAGATTTCCTAACTTTTACCTACACCAAGTACTCTGAAGTTTCACCTCCCTGACTGTTCTCTGATTATTTTGTTGACTTGTAAAATTTCAAATGTAATCAGACTTTGGGTACCAGGGATTAAACTCAGGGGCGCTTAACCACTGAACCACATTCCCACCTTTTTTTTTTATTTTAAGACAGGATCTCGGGCTGGGGATATAGCTCAGTTGGTAGAGTGCTTGCCTTGTATGCACAAGGCCCTGGGTTCAATCCCCAGCACTACCAAAAAAAAAAAAAAAAAAAAACAGGATCTCACTAAGTTACTTAAGGTCTCCTTAAATTGCAGAGGCTGCCCTTGAATTTGCAATTCTCCTGCCTCAGTTTCTCAACCGATAAGATTATAGGCAAGCACCACCTCATCTGAATGTAACCAGATTTTTAAAGAAACCCCATATAGTCTTGGGTGAAAAAATATTTATAATAGGAGAACATCTTGTCTTCCCTAGACATACTATAAAATGAGTACTAATGTGTTAGGCTCAGAAAATCCATAGCCTCAGCTTTAGAAATGCACATAAATTGAAATATTGTATTTTTCTTTTTCTCTACATCCCCAGCTACTTTCAGATTTTATTTTGAGATAAGTTCTAAATTGTCTAGGCTAGCCTCAACCTTCTAATCCTGGTGGCCTCGACCTCCCCAGTAGCTGGGATTATAGGTATGTGCCACCATGCCCAGATAATATACTGTACTTCTAAGATTAGGTTCCTTTTTTTTTTTTTTTCCCTGATACGAGGGATTGAACTCAGGAGTGCTTAACCACTGAGACACATCCCTATCCCCAACCCTTTTTATTTTCTATTTCGAGACAGGGTCTCACTAAGTTGCTTTAGGGTCTTGCTAAGTTGCTGAAGCTGGCTTTGAACTTGTAATCCTCCTGTTTCCGCCTCCCCAGCCACTGGGATTACAGGCATGTGAGCCACCGTGCCTAGTCTACTTTCTAACATAAGGAGGAAATTGAATCACATCTCTAATGGAAAGATTATTCTGAAACTGAATCTGTATACCAAGGAGGAACACAGCACCTTTCTAGCATCCTCACTGTGCCTCAAGATGTTGTTTAACCACACAATTTAGGGAGTTCTTGGAAGCCTTGGTGGTAATGATGTCACTTCATATTAAAATATGGGAGGCTCCTAAATTCTCCAGCTGTTTTTCCCCTAAGCATCTAAACTTAAGAATTATTTTCAATATTGAGTCAGAAAATTCATTTTAGAGTTGGAATTTCTGACTTCTTGCCGAGACTTAAAACCTTTTGAGAAGAAATTGAAAATTTGCAACTAAAATTTAAAAGAAGGTATATTATAGTTTTTACAGTGATTTGGGTGGGAAGGTTAAGTAGTACTGTTGAGAGTACTTTCCTTCCAGTAGTACTCTTAAGCAAAAATGTTAGTGATGATTTTTCAAAGATGTGTTGGCCTGACTTGTGTTGTCTTCCTTCCAGAAAAAATAATGATTATATCTTTTTACTGTGTTTGGGTGAGGGAAAAAAAAAATTCCCTTATACATTTTTAAGTACGTCAGCTGAGCAAAGAGCTTGTTCAATTATTTGAATAGATCATCTTCAGCCAGACTTTTAAGTAGCAGTTAATGTCTGTTTTCGTAGAATAACAAATAGTATGTTGATCCTGACTCAGAGTTAAAGTTATGAACGGTGAAATAGAAGACCATGTCGATATCACTGAAAAGCTGTGGATGTTCCCACTTCCAAACCATTCCTCATACTGGTCTCGCTGCCTGGAATTGCCTCTTTCTCTACTCCCTGTGCCTTTTAAAGTCTAGTCCAAGTTGTCAGTCTACCCTTCCCTCCCCACTGTAGCCCTTCCTGGCATTCTTGGATATCAGAGCTAAAGGATCCTTAGAGACCATCTGGTCCAACCCCTTACTTTCCAAGGAAACTGCACTTAAATGACTCACATAAGGCTTTTCTTTCCCTGGGTGTTTGTTGTTTGTTGTTGTTGTTGTTTGACAGCATTTGTTGTCATTGCCATCCTTTGGTGCATAGTATGGATTTTTGGCATAATTTTGTCTACGTTGTGCCCTATCCCAAAGTAGACGGCAAGCTGTCTGAAGGTAGTTGGTTATATTCATCTGTTTGTTTTCTTCTGCCTGAAACAGAACTTTTTTCTTAAGTCACTCAATAAATATTCAATAATACGTAATACGCTTCTGCTGACATACTTAGAAGATAACCTATTTAGAGAATGCTCATGTGGGTCTATTGCAGTGAACTTTCAAAAGGTAAGTATTATGTTGAACTAACTCAAGCTGATACTTAAAGCATTTAACTCTAGCCCACATTCACTATTTGTATCTCCTTTTGTTTCCTACTGACTTGTGACTTTTCCAGTGGTCCTGCCCCACCTGTATGCTCAATTTTACAGTCGTGTGTTAACTCTGTTCATAGGTGTGAGGCTGAGGACTTTGAGAAAGCTGCTCTTGATATGCCAATTTGAATCAAGCTCCAATTGAATACATACCAACCAATCATTTTTTTCCCAATAACTAGGCCTCAAGGAGAGGACCCCTATAACATTGTTCTGCACAAGTCTGCAGTCTGCTGTGGCACTTCACCATTTAGTGTTGTTCTACTACCAGATTTCCTAGGAATCTTCTCTTGGTCACCAGTCAAGAAGTGATAGCTATGGGGTAGGCTTTGGTGTGCATAATCTGTGAAACACATAGTTGGGAGAAGGCCATTGAGAACAAATGCACTTTAACACTAGCATAGAAATCATTCACATAGGCTCTCTATCTCACTAAAATGAAAAAAAAAAAAAAACCTTGAAAATACCTCTGCATTCAACTTTGAAATATAGAAAGGTGATCTCTATTCAGCAACTGCAATCCTATGGTTCCCCTCCAAATATTAATATTGCTTCACTTGATGTTTTTTTCAGAGGGGGTATAGAATCTTGGTTGCTATTTCTAAAAGCCAAAGTTTATCTGTAGATCCTTTCAATCAAAGAGCTGCATTTGGCCTTTATACGTGAGCAGCACATTGATCCCTGATTAACCAAAAGGGGGAAGCAAAAGCATTTAACTCTAGGCCTTTTATGTTCTGAAGAAATTTTGCATGGTAAAGGACTAAATCTGTCAAATAGCTAGTAGGTAATTTACTTCTATTGATACGTTAGTCAGACAAGATAATTGGTAGTTAATTAATAGACCACTTAACTTAAAAGGTTTCACAGTTTTAAAATACTAATTACTGAATTAGGCATTTATCTATATCCAAATGTCTAAAGTCTATTTAGTTAAAATCCATCCAGGAAAAGTAAAAGCCCACCAGCTAGATCTGAGTAATGTAGCACTTAAATGCATTAGTGCTACCATTGTACCTAATATCTCATGGATGGTCCCTAATCGTTAATGTTTAAGTTCTTATGTGATTTACTGGTTTTTAATCTCACATACTGTATTCCTCTTTTCTCTGGTTAGAGAAAGCTAGTTTTGTTTTTGTTTATTTTTTTTCCCAAGCCCCCTTAGGTTTAAAATGTTAAAAAAAAATCATTTCTAAAATATTCATATAAAATATTTGATAGTTGCTCCTCCATACCATAATATTAAGAATTTTAAGACTAAACCATTTTATATAATATTGTTTCCTTATAGGATGTTATTAAGGTAGATACTAAAAACTTAGAATTTATGGCCTATTTTTAAAGTCTGCTCTAGAACTGGTTTCTGTCATAAGTAAATGTCACATGCATAAAAATTTGAGCTTTCAAAATAAAGACTTTTAATTCTTGAACCAGGTTGCAAATTGGCATAGTTTGTCTTATTAATTCTTGGTTATAGTCAAAAACAGGAAAAGAATCTCTTTTTGATGGTAACTGCCTGGATAGCTGGGACCGTTTATCTGTATGCACAAACTAGGATCACATGTTTATTGAACTTTAGTTTCTGTGTTTGATGTGTTACATCAGTAACTTGATGTAATAATAATAATTTTTGCTAGGCCCTAATCTTTTGTACTAGAAATCAAAATCCACAGCATGGAAAAGTGTCTCTTTATGAAATTAGTGTGAGTAGGGAACCAGACATTAAACCCTATGAGAAACTTCCCCACGTATTTGATCTGTGTTCTAATCTGTCTAGTTATCTCAGTTTGGAAAATACTGCAAAGTAACCAATGCCATCATTTCTAAGCTATATGAGTAGAAAGTGGTGCTCCCTCATTGCCAAATGCAGTGTGCAGCTTGATCTTCCACAGAACGTGACCATCTCCTTGAATCTTGAGTGCTTTAGTTTCCATGAAAAGTCACCTTTCTGTTCTTCTCTCTGCCTTCCCAGTCCTCTTGGCCTCCCCACCTTTGGAATGTTGGCTCTTTAGGATTGTGTGCTCGGACCAGTTGTCTCTGTACACCTCTTCCTAACTGCGTGAAATCAGCATGTCACAATACGAAACTAACTCCTCTTTGCCCCTTCTTGCATTCCCCAGTTGGTCAGTCACGAGGCTTGAGAACATCGGCATAATCTTCAGTTCTCTACGTGGGTCACCAAATCCTGACTGTTCTATCTCGCCACCGTGGACTTTAACTAATCCCCTTCTTTCCATTCCCACCCCTTCATGTGTACCTCCATCACCTCTCGCCTAGACTCAGAGCCTCTTAACTTCTTTCTCTGTTCCCATTTTTTGCTCTTCAATCCAGGGTTATCTAAGTAGAGCTGAGTTTGCTTGAAACCCTTGTGTGACCACATGACTCACAGTCCAGCTCATTAGCATGGCATCTTGGGCCTTTCAAAGCTGAATTACACCTGCCTTCCCAACTCAGCACCTCATACAGCCCCTGCTGTACTATAAACTCCAGCCAGGCTGCTCTTTACTGTGCCCCAAGAGAGCCCTGTGTGCTCATGCTTCATGGAAGAACCTTTGGCTGGCTACTCTGCCATTTGAGTCCCATTTTATTTGGAGACTATAGAAGTTGATTAGTATAAAAAAATATATATCACTCCTGCAAAAGAAAAATACAAATTGCAAGTATTTTCATGTTGACTTGACAGTAACTTTATATATTAAGGTGGTAGCCCCTATAAAATAATCATCAAATCCTAGATTCAAGGATTAGTCCCTTCTTGTTTGATCATGGAATGACAGGGGCTATTTGTCTCCATTCCTGAAAGCAAAGTTGTATTTGTTCTTTCTTGTTATTTTTTTTTCTTTTTGCTCCTTTTCTTTTACTGGTATTAGTAATTGAACTCAGGAGCACTGAACCTCTGAGTTATATCTTTAGCCCTTGTTTTATTTGAGACAAGGTCTTGCTAAGTTGCTGAAACTGGCCTCAAACTTGTGATCCTCCTGCCTCAGGCTCTTGAGTTGCTAGAATTCACGCCTTTATTACCATGCCTAGTCCTTCCTTATTCTTCCTTATTTCTCTATTTAGGACTTTATCCATTATCTGACCAGGTAGAAATTAATCTATAGGACATTTCAAAATGCAAGTATTCTTTAACTTATGCTAATGTATCACTGAGTAGCTTTTTCAAAAAGACTGAATGGAGAGTGCAGTAGCAGTCTTTAGCCATTCATTGCAGGACTGGAACCTAAACAAGAGCTACAAACCATATGGCTAGATATAACTGCTCACCTTCTCTCAATTCGTTCTCTTCCCTTAAATTTGTTTTTACGCTAATCACTTTTCAGATTTTCAAGATCTTTGCCAAGTTCCAGTAAATTGATTTAATAACTAGTGAATAGATAGTGGCAGTCTGAGAAAATTATTTTCAAGCAATTTAATAACCTTACTTGAAAATTGAATTTTTGGTAGGAAACTCCTTTTTTATTTAATGTTTTTTTCAAGTTAAGGAATAATTAATAACAGATTCACCTAAAATTTCTTAGTTTTTTCAGAAACTAAAATTAAGCCTCCCTCGTTTGTGATAAGTCACCAGTTTGCCTCTTTCTAATCTAGATATCTGCCTATATAAATGTATAGATGCTGTGATTTGTCTATTTGCTTTGTGTTTCACTATATTTAATAAGTAGAAGACACATGACTATGGTGCAGTCATAGCCATTAGAGCTGGGAAAGTGTACTTAAGTAGATCTAAGTCCTATAGACATGTTGAACATCACTAATCCAAACATCTGCAATCTTTTTTTTCGGGGGGGGGGGAACTGGAAATTGAATCCAAGGTGCTTTACCACTAAGCCACATCCCCATTCCTTTTTTTTTTTTTGAGACAGGGTCATACTAAGTTGCTTAGGGCATCACTAAGTTGCTGAGGCTGGCTTTGCAATCCTCCTGCCTCAGCCTCTTGAGCTGCTGGGATTACAGGCATGCACCACCATGCCCAGCTGAAATCTTAAACACTCCAAAATCTGAAAGTTTTTGAGTACCAACATGATTTCTGAAGTAGAAAATTCCACACTTGAGGTCACATGATGAGGTCAGTCAAAATGTAGACATACTAAATATAATGTATAAAATTGCCTTCCTGTTATATAAGGTATTATGAAACATAAATGCTTTGTGTAATTAAACTTGAGCCCCATCCCCCAAGGCATCTCATTAGGTAGATACAAATATTACAATATCCAAAACACTTTGGGTCCCAAGCATTTTGGATAAGGGATACTCAACCTGTACCTAGAATGTTTTTGGACCCCCAAACTGTACTATGCTGAAGTTCCACTAGGGGGTGTACTGGCAGGGTGGTTTTGCATCTCATTTCTTACACACAACCAGTATTTTCCTAAGAGAAAGGGGCCCTTTGTAACTAATCTTTGGAGTATGACAAAATTTCCAAAGATTAAGAAATGGGGAACTATTCTCTGCCTCTGTTGAATGAGATAAGTCCCATGTTTTGATCCTGTAATTCCAAGGATCAGATTAAAATGTGTTAATCTATTTTGGTTTAATTGGTTATTTCTTATCTCAGAAGTTAGTATAGTAAGTTAGCTATTCAAAGACCTATCCCTTCTTTTAGTTTCTGTCAACTGACCTAGAAACTCCTTTCAGGTTGAGGCCCATGTAAGCATAATTGGGAAATAACTCCAAAGACAGATGCTTTTAATTCTTTAAAATTTAGAGTAGGTAGATAGAACATACTGCTAGTCTGTAATATGGTAGCATTAGAAAATGAACCTGCATTGTGTCTTAACACCCTGTTAAGAGACCATTGTTGAGAAATAGATTGGCAGAGCATAGCCTCGGGATTTCACCGTGTTTACCTGATATACCTGGCCAACCAGTCCCAGTCACCTGGATTTATGCAGGTTCCCCAGCTCTGCTCCAGAGGGTACAGCTTTTCATCTGTAGGAATGCCAATGTCTTTTACCCAAAGTGGCCTACTCTTTTTTCTTTTTTACTTTATTTGTCAATTCTCTTAAAACCTAAGTTCACACCTGTCAGAGACCATTTTCCTAAATGCTCTGAAACTAAAATTAAGTGAGCCACAGGGGGGAAAAATGAATATCCTCTCATAATGATCATAAAACTTTCAACACTGCAGCAAATGCTGCTAGAATATTTAACAACCAAGGGCAATTACTGTGGAAACCTTGAGTGCTGTCAAATTAGCCCCTTACAATGACAAGTCACTTACAGTGAATTCACTTTTGGAAACAACATTACTTGGTCTGTGAAACGTTCAAAGGTCACACAAAGATTCGGGAAAGGCACCAGTGGTGGTGTTAAACATGGTTTGTTTTGTTTTGTTTTGTTTTGGTCTGGGGAAGTCACAAGTGTTTCTCTCTTATTTGCTGCTTGCATAAAATGTGAATTTCTTGCCTCTCCTTTAAATACCTTCATACTGGGATTTTTGAATATTAACAAGTTTCAGCTTCTTAGTGATATTCTAAGCAATGGGGCTCAAAATAACACTTCCCAAATCAGTGTAACTGAGAAAATATTTGTGGTGTAACTTGTGTAAACACATAGGTATTTCGAGGACAAGTGAAACTTAAAATTCAAAGCCTGAATTTTCCCACCTGCAAATTGTGATTAACATACTGCCCCCTACTGATTTCTCAAGGATTTTTTTTTTTTAAAGGGGGTCAGTTTTGCAATCTCTGGGGAAAAAAACCCCACAAAGTGTAATTGTTTTAAAATAATTTTTATTTGTAGTATTTCTACATTTACTGGATACTTCTTCATGAATTTTGATTCATAACTTAAATTGTTGTTCTCTGCTAGTAGAGAAAAGGGTTAGGAAGGAGGTGTGACTGGTAAGTGTTGTTTCCTAGCATCATCAAGGATTCTGGAAGAAAGGAGTGAGGTAGCTGAAGCAACTGCTTAGCAACATGCTCTCAAGTCTTTTTTTTTTCATGGTCCTATACTAAGTTTTAACCGGAAGTATGGTCAGGCTCTGTGTGGAGGGAAGGAAGGACTAGAAGATATACATAGTAAGAACCAGGAACTGCAGGAACTTAAAGAAGGAAACAACCTATCCAAAAATAGATAGCAATTAGAATTAAAATAGCCTGCAAATATATGCTTAATGAGCCTTGTGTACATTTACTATACTTTTTATGTAACACTTAAATTTACAAAGCACTTTTCTCATTTGAGCTTCACAGCAACTTTGAATTAAGTATTATCCCATTTTTATGGATAAGAGGTCCTGAAACTTCTGTAAGGTCACCACCAGGGAAGGAAGAAGCTAGGACCTAGACCCTCAGCCTGGGGCTTCAGGTCAGAACGTGTACAAATACCTACCTGGGCTACTTGTTCAAAGCTCCTGGTATAGTAAATTTTCCAATGAGTCACTTATGGTTTTTGCCCCGTGGTATAATGTAAGAATTAATCTTCAAATGTTGATTTTTTTTTATTAGCATGGTTAGCTTAGCAATAACTGATTAACTCTAGCTTAATATCCCCAGAAAGTTTGCTCTGTTTAATTAGACAAGCATGTAAAATTTTAGCCTGAAGAATCAATGCCACACTAGACTTTTATTACCAAAGCTCAACTCAGAGGTTTTTTTCTGAACCTTTTCTGTAATTTTCCATGACTGTATTCGAGGTAGCCAATATAGTACATCCTTTGTCACCCAGCCTCCTTCCGTTTCCTAGTGTGGGTGTTAGCTTTGGTAAATTGGACCTGAGAAGGTAGGCAATGGAAAGGGATCTTCTACAAGGACTGGCTTCATAAAGTTGCATAAGTGCTTGGGACCAAAATTTCAATAACACTGTGGTTTTAGTTTAGCTTGTTTTGTTGCCTTATCTCCTGGAAAATGTTAAACCTTTATTCTGTTATATAATAATCTTAGGGTATCAGAATTTCAGAAAGCTTCATAAGCTTCCCCTTTTGAGATGTTAACCATGGATTTTCAAAATTCTGCAGTTTGAGATGGTTGATAACAAGTCCAAGCTTAACCCAAACATCTGATTTATAAAGGGGTAATCTTTTTCTAGGTAGGATTTTCTCACAGACTTGCCAAAGTATGAAAGTTTCTGTGGTTCACTTGCCCAGGGAAAGGTGAAAGAGGGAGGTGCTGAGGCAGACGGGGTCTACGTTGTCTTCATAGGAATGTCTTCAAAGCTATGGATGAGAGGGAGAGGATTTTGAAGTCCTGAGGTCTCTTTGAGAGCTTCCTAGTGCTAAAAGTGGATCCAAGACAAATACACAGACAGTCCACAAGTTCTCACAGTTGTTCATACAAAGTGCTAAGGGCTCTTGACTTAATAATCACCATAATGGAGGTCAAGGGGCAGCAAGAAGAGAGATGTGAAGATTGTTCTGCCATTTTGCTGAATTTTGAGGAGAAACTGATCTGAAGCCACTTGAGATTTGGAGTAGACAGATTCCCCCGGCTCATTCTAGAACCCTGTTCTTGGCTTGTGGGCCAGAGTACCAGCAGCAGCAACAGCAGCAATACCACCTGGGGTCATATTAGAAAGAAAGGCTCTGGCCCCCTTCCAAACCTTCTGAATCAGTATCTGCATTTGGTCGCATTCCAAGCAATTCCTGTGCACATCAATGTTTGAAGAGAAACAGCTCTTCCATACTTCTTTTCCTTTCTACTTTCTCAATACCTCCCCCTATTTTTCCCTGAGTAAACCAGCCCTTTAGGAATCCCGTATATGTGCCAGGCATGGTTGCACATACCTTGGGAAGCCGTGGCAGGAGGATTGCAAGTTCTAGGCCAGCCTCAGCAACTTAGGGGGACCCTGTCTCAAAATAAAAAGGGGTGGGGTACATAGATCAGTGGTGAAGAGCCCCTGGGTTCAATTCCCACTATAAAAAAAAAAAAAAAAAAAGATGGTACATGAGGAAAATGTCAGATCCTGCACTCTGGACCCCACCCTTTTTCTTTTCTTTTTTTTTTTTAAGAGAGTGAGAGAGGAGAGAGAGAGAGAGAGAGAGAGAATTTTTAATATTTATTTTTTAGTTCTCGGCAGACACAACATCTTTGTTGGTATGTGGTGCTGAGAATCGAACCCGGGCCGCACGCATGCCAGGCGAGCGCGCTACCGCTTGAGCCACATCCCCAGCCCCAAGGACCCCACCCTTATCTACATTTTTGTTTTAAATTTGGATTAAGGTCCAGTATCTCAAAAGAGTGAGTCCAGGTGTTCTTTTGCTCACTACTTTCCCTAGTTGCTGTGCCCGTAGCCATGAGCAGCATGGCAGAAGGTAGGGATCGTGAAGGGTTGAGTTCTTCCTGCCCAGGACCAAAATAAACTTCTGGAATTAATTTGTGGGAGGTCAGGGACCTTGCAGGTGTTGCTGTGGATCCCTTCCAGCCTGGGGCCTGGCACATTGGGAACATTCATAATTGTTGGATGACTGAGGAATGGTTCCACATAGTCTTGCTATACTTAAAGGGAGTAGTAGTTTAAAAGTATACAAACTTGGTGCTGGGATCGTGGCTCAGCAGTAGAGCGCTAGCCTAGCACGGGCGGGACCCAGGTTCGGTCCTCAGCACCACATAAAAATAAAGGCATTGTGTTGTGTCCATCTACACCTAAAAAATAAAAAAAAAAAGTTTAAAAAAGTATACAAACTAAAGTGGTAGGATTTTTGAGCCCTTTTTTTTTTTTTTTTGTCTTCAGTGTTGGAGATCTCAGGGCCTCATACATGCTG
This sequence comes from Urocitellus parryii, assembly GCF_045843805.1. Lineage (NCBI taxonomy): Eukaryota > Metazoa > Chordata > Mammalia > Rodentia > Sciuridae > Urocitellus > Urocitellus parryii. The sequence goes on along the minus strand of NC_135537.1, from coordinate 58,307,967 downwards.
TGTAAGCACTCTGCCACTGAGCTACATCCACAGGCTATATGGAGCCCAGTTTAAGTTGTGCTTCCCCCCCACACGCACACCAGCTTGGAATGTATTCCAAAACCTAGAAAAATGTCATTACAATGTGAGAATTAGATTTGAGGAGAAAACCATCACTGAAGTATGTGGAACTTGGTTTGCTAATGCCCACATCCCTACTAGATAGTGGGAGCCCTCGAGGGGTCAGTTTTGCCTTCAGGGGGACATTGGCAATACATTTTTCTTATCAGACTAGTGAAGCTGCTACTGGCATCTAGTGGAGAGAAGAGGATGCTGCCGAAACATCCTTGAGGCCCCAAAAGCCCCCCCAGGGCATAAAATAACCCAGCAATAAATATAATGGTGCTGAGACTGGGAAACTGTTCTAGAAAACTGGGTCTCAAACTTTCTACTTATTGGAGTCACCTGGGGAATGTTTCCTCTTACTGCCTGATTTCTCTCCTTTGGAGTTTCTGGTATAACTGGTCTGGAATGTGGCCTGGGCACCAGGAGTTTTATAATTCTAATGTAATTCTAATGTAAGGCAATTCTAATGTATAGCAAAGTTTGAGATCCACTTATTTAGAGAAAAGGTGGCTTCTGCAATCATTAAAGTTCTCTAAGAGGTTCAAAAAGGTTTATTTATTTATTTGGGGTAATGCTTAGCTCCATATAGGTACCATAAACCCTTATATATATTAAGTGACTTCTAAGTATTATATATAGTGCATGTTCAGGAAAAAATTTTTAGGAGTAACCTCTTGATTATGTCTATCCTGTTTTTAAGTAAAGATTTGTTGTTGTTTTAAGCTCACTAGAAAGCAGGAAAGAATTTGAACTATTTGCACTCATGAATTACAAGGGCTGATGATCATGGGGACATTGCTGGGTTATGCTCTTGGAAGGGGCAAAGGCGCCCTGCCACTTCAGATGGCCCAGCAGTGGTTAAGCTGGCGTGCATGTGCTTGTGCCTCACGCAAGTGGTTACTGGTCACTAGAGCAGAACCGAAGCCTCTGCCCTTTGGAAGATCTGTCTTTATTACCATTTCTGAGAAATGATGTGCATTTGGGGCAAAGCAAAGGGATTAATGATAGCCCCTTGTTTGGCAGGTGATTTGGCTGCAATTTTGTGGGTTATTTTCTTTATTCCATAAAGAGTTATTGAGGTGGGGGAGGGGCCTGGGTCTGAGCGAGATCATTGAACTCTCCTTTGATCATCTCTGGTCCAGTCAGGGGAGGATCAAGGGAAACAGCATTTTAAAAACAGTGTCCGGTGTTCATAGTTTTGTTGACACGTTGAACTGCCATGGGTTCAAGTAAAACAGAAAAACAACTATTTTGCACAGATAATTCGCAATATTAAATAGGCTGCATGAATTCAAGTTATATTATGTTAAAAGGCACAGCCATGACAACATATAAATGTTTAATGGCTAGATATTTTATTAATCACCAGGGGCTGGCAGCCACACTAATGGAGCTGATACCTTATTGAGTCATTTACGAGAGTCTTAGGCAAGTCCTACCTCAGTATTAAGACTTGTATTTTGAATGCACAGTAGGAACTGAAGAAGTCTTGAATATGAACCTAACATTTTTTTAGCTAAAAATCCTTGGAGATCTCCTCTTTTTGTCTCGCAAATGAGTTAAATGAAGATTCAGAGAAGTCAGGTAACAAAAAGAAGGTTGAAGCTTCAGCAGTCAGAACCGTGCAGATTTCTGGAATCCAAAGACCAGTGTACTTTCCAGATAGATTGAGTTTTAAGTCACCTCATTTCTGGTATATCTGCATAGCGAGCCCTAAAATATAAGGGATTATTGGGATCTGACTTGCAGCCTTGGGGTAGATTCACCCCATCCTTTAGCAGTGGGAAGACAAGTTAATGAAGCATTTATTTTTGCTGAATAACTAATGGTGTCATCATCTAGGTGTTCATTTGAAAAGCCTCGCTCTTTTATTAGCTTCTTGGTTGCAGGGCAACTGTAAGAGTATTCTTGTGCATGTGTGTTAAGTATTAACTGCTGATGCTGTTCAAATGTTAAACGAATCCCTGTAGCCTCACAATAATAATTTTTTTTAAAGGATGGTAAATGTAACATTGGTACAGATTTGATGACATATTCCTTGGTCTCCCTCTCTATCTAGAAAGAGATGTTTTGTCTCAGTCTGACAGAAATTAAGATGAACACTTTAAGTCAGAGACAGTAGTTCCAGGCTTCAGTTATCTTGAGGCTATTTTGCACAATTAGGAGATCTTTCTGTATCTGCAAACATAGCCAAATAGGAAAAGGAACAAAGGCCATTGTGCAGCTGCATGAGTGTCAGAATGTCTCCTGTCAGCTGCAACTAAAGTAGTTAAAGTCAGTATATTGCTTGCCAACAAAGGTTAGGCTTTATCTCCCAATTATAGATAGTTCCATAGTGAAGATTGCCTTTTTGAAATAATATTGTGGTCAAAGTAACTTTTCTAAAGTTTGACCATTATATTTATTATTTGAAACCAGCAAAATTAAGAGTATTTAGGTTCATATTCCTCTCACAGGGTAACTGGTGGTACATCACCATGTTTAATCTTTGAATGCAGTAATGAGCAATTAACCTTCTTAACACAGTCCAGTCTATTTCCAGCACCTTCAAAGTTTGTGTGGTTGAATCAGTATTCCAGGAACAGTAACTGAATTCTCAGAGAAGAGTGCCACCAGATGTCATTTTAGCCTTGTAAATATTCAAGAGAATATTTGATTATGATTCTGACAAAAATAAGTTACTCTGCTGGCACCTCAGGCAAGAGGAGAACAGGAGGAAAGCTGTTTACCATGGTAGGGACAGCATAAAGCATAAGCACGTCCAGGTAGATATTTTTGTTTGATGGACTCTGTTGTATTCTCATTTTCAGATCGTACAAAATGCTGTCATTTTAGAGATCTGAAAACCTACATCAGCATGCCATCCTCTATATGTGCCAGTTCCCATCGTAATATAATTTATAGCTCTCTGGAAATTAATGTTTAATCTGTTTCTTGGACATTCGAATAAGAGACATAAACTTCAAAACAATTCTTTTAAAATACTGTCACTAGACAGTCATGCAAATGCACAAAAATCCAACCTAAGGCCTTTTCCTACTGTGAAAAATTAACCGTGATTTTCCCTGGGTATAAACCTAGGGCTGTTTACAGATACAGGGAATGCCTTCTGGGTGTTTTACAGACACCATCTCAGAATTTCAAGTCCGGCTTTGCTAGACACCATGTTTCTTCACATTCTCTTTTGCTTAACTTTCAGCTAATTTGTCCTGACACCGCAGCTGCAGGCTCTGCACTGCACAGTCTGTCATTAAGAGCACCAAGAGTGATCTGCAGGTCAGAACTGTTGGAAGTTAATTTGGCGTAAACCCAACTTTCAAAGATTTCTCAAGCTATGACATGCCATGTCTATGTGCAGTCACTTACACTTCTGTGTGAGAAGTTCTTGCCCATATTATAAATGTGACCTTTACAGGTATCTTTCAGAGGGCCCAGTGCTTTGAAGAGGAACCCTGAGGAGCTATGGAGATATCAGACTTGTTAAATGTGTCTCATAGGAATGTCAGTGTTCATTTAAATGTCCTTCTTTCTTTTTCTTTTTCTTCTTCTTTTTTTTTTTTTTTTTAATCATGTAAGCAACCCTGTCTGCTGGCAGCAGATTTTTAACCTTGTGATAAAATTAATCACAAATAATCAAAGTTCTACATTTACCCTTTACAGCCAGAGTCAATTATTACGATTTTTTCTTTTTTAGCAATTAAGAGACCCTAGATCTCTTCCAACTCTAAATTCTCTAAACCTTCCTGGTTCAAATATAGGTAACTGATATTGAGACACACCCCCCCCCCCCGCCCCTTTAGATCAAGAGTTACTCAGATTTTCTTGATAAAGGACTAGATCTCCTCTGTTTTCTAAACATTCAACTAAGAGGACACAGAATGAAGTACAATTCTGGGTGTTTGGTTTAGCCTCCAGCAAACCTTGCCAACCAGCATGGGTGCCAGCTAACTCTAGAGACTGATTAAATGCCCTTCCTGTAGGGATCCCATCATGCTTGTTAAGTCCTGATCTAGATAATCTGTCCTTACAGTTGATCTAACGCAGCAGTCCTGGGGCAGTGAATTATCTGACTCTCCCTTCTCAGATCCTCCATGGCAGCATACCCATGAAATTCTACTCACACCGCTTGGGTGTGCATTTCAGATTTGCCCTTTATGTTCTTCTAACAACTCTTTGAGACAAAGTTAAAGATCATGAACCTTAGCTTGAACTGACTGGTGTCATGGCAACTAGAACTTCACCTTTTGCTGGTCCCCACCTCGTACATGCTACAATATTTGTGCACATTAATAATTCATTGCAAAGTGCCAGATTTCTTTGTTCTGTCAAGCTGTGTCAAGGACCGAATATGCTGTGCTATCTCAGATGTCATCTACCAGACTGTTGAGGGCAGGAGTAATTAGAAAGGAAAACTAGTTGGGTTACTTTGGAAAATTCCTGAAAATGCAGTGCTTTCTAGTCACCCATTTATGGCACTTTTTTCCTTGCAAAGTAAGGAACAGAATTAGTGTGGATTGAGGTTTATTTAATAATGCACCCCAGATCCCAGGTGGGGGTGGGCGTGTGGAAATAATGTACAAGGAGTAATTGCTCATGTCCATTCAGGCATCAAGAAATGATTAACAGCCTTAGTCACATGCCCTAGGGTCCAGCAGGACCCCAAGCATGGGCTTAAGAGAAACCCTGAGTGGTCCTGATGTGGGTGCTCTTGCCCAGCTTGCCTCTGATCAGCATAGAGTGAATGTCTGGCACCTGTTTTGGAAAACAAGCAGTCTGGGTCCCACAGCTGCTGGCATTACCTGCAGGGTTTCAGCAGCAGCTCATGTGTTGTTGACAGCCTTAGAAGTTGTGGTGATTGTGGTATTACCTAAGATTGAGTCTTTCTACATAAAGAATATGGTCTTTGTCTTCAAAGGTACACTATGCACAGACACATTGGATTTCATTTATAAAGAGATCAATTTGTTCCTATTTAGGCAAAGAAGTCATGTTTTAAACTGAACTTTGGCCCACTACTGCTTTAAATTTTTTTTGTAAATCCTCCCTCTCCCCCCCCCAAAAAAAAAAACAAAACTTTGAATTAAAACAAAGTAACCAACTTGTGTCACACTTCACTAGCTACTTAAAGTTGAAACATATTTCCCTGAACAATATGTTTATAACCCACAACTAGAAAATATTTTAATTATATAGCCGATTTGAATTACTTTGCTTCTATTTTTTCTTTCTCTCTTCTTTTTTTTTTTTCTCTTTCAATATAAAACCAGTATCTTAACTCCCCTGCAAACAATTATGGGGCAGGGGCACAGGAGCAGAATCAGAACCAAATCACATTCTTTGGAATGTGAATGTACAGCCCTCCTGCTTATGTGAGAGAGAAAAACTATAGAGATGGTTTACATTTGATGTATCAATTTAACCCAGTTTAATCCTGGTGAGTTTAAATTCTGCTTAGGGACAGGAATGAGACCAAGTCCTGTTTTACCCATCATTACAAGGCCAGATCGTGACACAGTAACCGCACATAACACATGTTCAAGAATGACTAGTTGAATGGAGAAGTGAATACCACCAGACTCATTGCAGGGGAGGGGTGAGGACTTTAATCAGTTTCAGAACCTTGCAACCAATTAAACTTAAAACACACTTAGGAACTTGTTAATCTTGTATCACCTGCCTTTATATGCTGCTGAGGATCTGGGTTAGTCATTTAACACCTACAGGCAGAACCTCAGCACATGAATATGGGGAACTCATTAGAACCAGCCCACTCTGGTGTCTGTGAGTTACTAGTCTGCCTGCCGCCAGCTGGAGTTAGGATGGACACTGGCCACAGATGCAAGCAGCTCAGTGAATCAGATCTGTCAGGTAGCCAAGTAGCAAATTCTTACTTGTATTTTAAATTGTGTGTAATTTCTTAGGATTTAATACTAAGTTCCTATATTTACCTGTATTAAGAACTTTTAAAACAAAAAGATAGAAAGGACTCTCTTCTAACACTAGGCAAATTTTAATATAGATGACTGTGTGACTTTATTACGAGTCTAGTGATATGTGGCATGATCCTGTCTCCATGCCCAATTGTTGGCTGATGTGAGCGCTCTGAACAGATTGGAGGTAGGCTAGGCTAAGCCCTGAAGGTTGATAGTTTGGGTGTATTAAGTTTAGAAGCGTCTATCCTTAGAAGCAATGCCTGGCTAACATCAAGAATAAATTTTGTACTTTTTAGTTAGTCTAGGAATAATTCATCATTAGTCAATTTATAGACGTGATTTCTTAGGGATATGTTTTTAAGCTTAGCTTGGAATATAGAAGCTTTGTGACGTGACTTGATTTCAGTTCTGGGATATAATGGCCATATTATAAGTTATAGAGCCTGAAGTTGAACTATAATGACCTAAATTACCAGTTCCCGGCTTTGGGGGGTATAAGGCAGACCAGAGTTATAATTACTGTGATAGTTGCCCTAACAATTGCCATTTGCAACTCTGAAGACAAACAATCCAGCTGAAACGTGTGCTGGGCCCGTGCAGTAGTGAGAGGTGAGCACGATCACAGGGTGGCGATTCTGCCTTAAAATTTGTAAGACTGACCTGTGTCATCCAGCTTGGTCTGACACAGCCAGATAAATAAGTATAAAACAATTAATCAAAACATCATAAAAGCTTGTAATTATGTGTTAGGATGAATGGTACCAACTATGTGTCTTAGAGAGAGATGGACAAAGTCAAGCTGGTCTTGAATAATAGATAATACAGGCGGGTGCATGGGCTGGGAGTGAGCTCCATGTCAGAGCACATGCTCATTCTGCACAAGGTCCTGGGTGTAATCCCCAGCACTGCAAAGCAATAGTAATGATGACACTCTAAATACTTTCAATAAAGGATTATTACAAAATAAAGGATACAATTAATATAAAGCACCTGAAATGCATTACAGACTGTATAACTCTTTGATCACTGTCACACTTTGGCTTATATAAAAAGGGATTGGGAATATAGATTCTTGAGAAGAATTTATAGGTAAAAGTGTGCAGGTGAGCAGAAGCATTAAGGAGACCCAGACAAATAAGGAACAAGTCCGGAATGGGGTACTGAGTGATGACCCAGGAGACAGACAGGGGAAGACCTTGAAATGCTTTATAGATTCATCTGGCAAATGTTCCATGAATTGGAGTGTGGAAAGACTTCTGAATTAATGAGATTGCTGGTTTTAATTTTATACATGTGAAAGTTATCATAACAAACTAAAGATTCATCCAAAAATTCAGTGAGTCCTTAGCCAAGAAATCTCTGAGAAGGGAACTCTTTTTTTTTTTTTAAGTCTGCTGTGTAGTGCTTTGTTTTTTAACTTCATAAATCATGGGAAGCTGTGTTGGCAGTAGACAATAACTCAACAGTGGACAGATTGCTCTTTTCCTGCTTTCTTTTAAGAAGCAGGTTATAAAACTGTTGGGAGCCTGGTAGAATAGTTAATAGATCATCTTAAGTAATTTGAAGGATTTTTTTTTAATGCGGTTCTGCATTTTGAAGGCAAGAGACCGAAGGGGAAAGAGAGTTTAGTAAGAAATCGGTGCCATCTCTGATTTTTACCACCTCAGTGGATCTGCCACATAGTCTGCCACCTTAAGTGGCCAGTCTCCTGCCTCTGTGGGATTTACCTCAGAGACCCCCACAGTGCAGTTTGGTCCTTTGAAATTCTACAAGTTCTTATCAGTGTAGCATTAGCATCATGGTATTTTTTTTCATTAAAATGGTTGTGTATTTTTACCATTTTCTACATTCTAAAGCACTTTACCTTCTGCTAGTGTGCACATGAACAGTGAACCTTTTGATGGTGCAGCAGCTCTTCATTCCCGGGGCTATCACTAATTAGATGTAGCGGTAGGATAAGCATTTATACAAGGCACCTGCTCATAGGGAGGCTTCAGGTCCTCAGAGCAGATGGCTGCGCTGAAGTGTCATGAGCGTAAAAAGATCTCTGCCCTGGGAGTCACTTTAGATTAACAGACAACTGTCACTTAAAGGTGGTAAAGACTCTTCCACTAATAGCTTTCTTCTCATCTCTAGGCATTGTCCCCCAAAGTCCTCGTGTTACCGTCTGGTTGGTCATGGCCTCTAATGGCCCTGTCATGCCAATGATATGGTACTGAGTTAACCAGACACATAAAGGATCTTCTCTTTTTGGGAAAATATAAAATGTTTTTAAATGAATTGGGACGTATAATATTGTATGGGTCAGAGTTTGTTCTGTGACCCTGGATTGGGTTTTAGAGGAAATTCAGCAGGTCACTTCTAAAACTTGAATCTTATCTTTCCTTTCAGACGACTAAGGCCTTTCTTCCTACGATGCTGGAGATTAATCATGGTCATATTGTGACAGTGGCAAGTTCCTTGGGATTGTTCAGTACAGCTGGAGTTGAGGTTTGTCAGATATAAAGCATTTCCTTCAGATACCCCGTGATGAACACCTCACCAGAGTACCTGCTGCCTGTACATTTGTGGAAGTGTCCAGTTGGCGTGCTGAATATAGGATGTTTCCCAATAAACCAGGGCCAGCTGTTGAAATGGAATTATACCTCTTCTGCCATAAAATCATTTCTACTGGCTTGACAAAGTCGCAGCAACAAGAGAAGTAGATGGGCCAGTCCTAAGTGTACCCCATTTCCATCGGCAGCCTTGATGTTGGTGGGAGGCACAGGGTCAGGAATGGAACCATGGAGAGCAATGGTAGTGCTGTGGGGAACAGATAAATGAGGCCAAAGGTTCACGTTCTGTTTTCATCATCTTGCCAAAAGTGAGCTGCCTTGTGTTGGCTCATCAGACGAGTTGGTTATGTTCAATATCAGATCTCTGCATTTTAAGTTTATAATAGTGAACTTCATCAAACCCTGTTCCTCACCATGTTGAAATTATAAAACATACGTAAACTATTGTTCTGTGCTGTTTGTCTTATGGGTACCTATAAATTGAAAAAGATAATTTCATGCATATATGCAAAGGAACACAGAATAGATGGCTTCTGCATTCAGGAGATTTTTATTTCCATTCCTAACTTAAAGTTAGGTCATGGACAAGCACTCTGTATTGTGTGCCCTTAGGTTAAGTTCTAGTTTAAGTTTACAAGCTTTGATTATCATTTTCATTTGAATTTCACCCTAAAGAGAAAGTCAGATCATAACAACTTATAACCTGAGCTAGACTTGCCTTTGTTCTTCTTGCATTAATTTAAACAAACAGGTTTTTCAGTCTCCTTCACTGAACAAGAGACCATTTGTAAATTTTCCAGACACTTCAAAGTGAACCTCTCTGCATTTTTAACTTCAGCCTGTTAGCTTTCATAGAATCTTTGGCAGTAACTTCCCCAAAGTAATTTGATACTTAGTAGATGTGGCAAAAAGCATTCATCTGTTTCTGCTGTTGCTTTGAAAATATTATTTCTGCACTGAACCACATCGGATATCTGTCTTTTAAAATGGTTTCCTTTTCTTCGCTTGGCCACCTATAACCTTTTGTAGCAAACATCTAGCCGGGGAAGATAGAACCAGGGAAGCTTCAGGTTGTCTGGATTTGGACATGTTCTTAGCATTTCTGTTATTTCTCCTCTCTAACTCAGGATTACTGTGCCAGTAAATTTGGAGTTGTGGGTTTTCATGAATCCCTGAGCCATGAACTAAAGGCTGCTGAAAAGGATGGAATTAAAACAACCTTGGTTTGCCCTTACCTGGTAGACACTGGCATGTTCAGAGGCTGCCGAATCAGGTGAGTGGGAACATATTACGGATAAAAAGGATAACACTGGGGGAATGTGTGGAGTTGGATTTTCAATCCATCTTTTGCTTTAATTGTCATTTGACAGTTAACCTGTAGTTAATTGGTCAGGGTTAATTGGTTTTTAAAATTGTGTAAGTTTGGCAAGCAGGAGACCTGTGCCACACTAACAGTAACTTTCAGAAATTAATTCAAGAAGCATTGTATGTATGTAGTAAGTGGCTTTTCCATCCCTTCAGGGAGAAAGTGTAAATATCCAGGATCTTTCTTACAAGCTATATCCTCAAGAGTTATTTTCTCTTAGTGTTGGTAAATAAGAATACCATAAGAAAAATTCTTAATATAACTTTGGTTTAGATATGAAATAGTGTCCCTGTCACAGAGGAGTAACATGCCTTTATTCTAAAAAAGACATTGCATATTACATTCCAGATTCGGAAATTTCTCTTTTTCAGCAAGTGTATGTTGCTAGATTGATTCTGACAGAACGAGAAGAATCATTTAGATTTACTAAAGATGAAATGAAAGACCCACACACTTAGAAAGAAGCACATGGGAATATAAATGTCAAGTTCCATCTGACTCACGTTTAGCAGAGTAAACACAACCACGAATCATTAAGAAGATACTTGTGAAGACACGCTTACTTTGAGATCTTCGCTTAAGTGAATCTCCCTGTTGGTCGAGAGCCATTCTTAACACATACTGAGCCGAACAAGCAGTGAATTCTGTGGAGGGCAATTTGAGTCATTCCAGTCTCAGACTGACTCCAAGTCTGGACTGAGAAATGAACTCTAGGGGGTAGGGATGCAGTTCAGTGGTACAGCACGTGCTCAGCATGCATGAGGCCCTGGGTTCCATCCCCAGCACCAAGAACAGAAAAAGAGAAAGTAGGAACTCTAGCTCCTTTTCTTGCATGTGTGCATGTGTCAGTGGATATTGGTTTGGTCTGGCTTTTTTCCCCCTTATGTATCTAGAACCTGTTGCTGGAGGTCTTGAGGAGTTCTGTTTCCTATTTAGCACAGTTGTATGTGCAGACGTCCAAAGCTGGGGTGGGAGAATAAATGCTAAAAGCAATAAATCGTGTTACTATGCTATTTCAACATGTAGCATAAGGAACTAAACTGTAGGGAGGATATCTGTGTGCCCTTCATTTCAGAACTCCCTAGAGACTATATTTTAGCTTTCCCTGTTCAGGGGAAAGGTGCAGACCTATTATTTCACTCAGAAAGGCTATGCCAGTGTTTACATGCTCACATTTTGGCTACACCTAATCCTAAAAGCTTTGCCTCTTGTTGGGGTTTAATGCTTGTTATGCCAGACACCTACTATTTCTACTTAAAGGAAAATAATATGAAATACATCTTGAAGCATCTTAAAAACACCACCTTCTCACTTTACAGAAAAGCAGACCATTTTTGCTTTTTCCCCCCCTACCTTGTTTTCCTTCATACGTAATCAGATATGTTCATAGTAGGAAAATTTGGGGGGGAAAAATCCAGAAAAGCACCATAAAGAAAGCAAAATGTACCCCATACCTGGTCATTCAGATAATGTCACAATGTTTTAAAATATGTATTTTCAATATTCACTATTGTTTAATACTAAATTTTATTTTTTAACATAAAACATATATAGGAAAGAAATTGAGCCCTTTTTGCCCCCCCTGAAGCCTGATTACTGTGTGAAGCAGGCCATGAAGGCCATTCTCACCGACCAGCCCATGATCTGCACCCCCCGCCTCATGTACATCGTGACCTTCATGAAGAGGTAACTGTGAAGGGCTCTTCCTCACTGACCCAGCCTTTCCCTACCTGCCCCAGACCCTGATTAACTTGAGGCTTCGAGTTTGTAACTGTGACTTTCCATTTCAGCATCCTTCCTTTCGAAGCAGTCGTGTGCATGTATCGGTTCCTAGGAGCAGACAAGTGTATGTACCCTTTTATTGCTCAAAGAAAACAGGCCACAAACAATAATGAAGCGAAGAATGGAATCTAAGAATCTTTTTGTATGAAATATCATTTCTATCAGAAGACGATCAAGATGTTTCAGTCCAGTGCACATCAGCGTTACTGACATTCTCTGGATTCTAACCCCATGTTGACTTTTTTAAAAAATCAACTTTTAAAAAAAATAAAGTGTAAATTAACTGACTAGAGTACTTGGGAAGTGTGATCAGTCAAAGTGAGCTAAGCTTGTTGTTAACAGGATCCTTTAGACAGGACCCTAAAACCAGTCTGATCTTTAGACAAGCACTGTGTGACATCTTTGAGCTGTCATTATTTTTTTTAATGAACAGAAAGTCTAGAAATGATAACTACAGTGTGTTTCACATGTGTGATTTTTCTGAATTCCCATAGAGTTTATGCATTCTTGTTAGTAAACTCTAGCCAACTGACATCCTTGCAACTTCAAGGACTATAGTGCTATATTTTCTCATCTTTTCTAAGTTCCAGTTGTGTAAAGCCTGTGTGGCTTTTTCATGATGTCTGTATGTTCAGCTCTTTTTGAAAACGAATTTTGAAATCTCCATCCATTTGAAGCCAGTGATGTCTGAGCATTACAGTAAAGATGATCAGGCCCCATTCTTAAACTCACATTGACTAAAGTATTAGATGATTTTTTTTTTTTTTTTTTTTTTTACATTTGACCTCTGAAATACTTCATTACGTATCTGGAGACCTAGTTATCCAAAAAGACACGCATTTTCTACCTATGAATTTTGCTGCATATAGAAAGTGCCCTTTCCTCAGGAGTTGCTGTGTTTTGTGTTTTGGGTTGGACTCTTATCTAGAGTACACAGCAGCTTTGCAAAGAACCCATTTCTAAAAATGGGAATTTCTACATTAAAAAGTCCCCATTTTTGTGCCAACTATGATTAGTGAGGGGGAAAATCTTATTCTATGGAGTATGTACGGAAGGGTGTAAAGATTCCTTTGGAAGGTTTATTCACATTGTAGAACAGCAAATGACATTTTTACAGTATTTTTTTGTAAAGCAAACTATTTTGTGCCTTGAATTTGGTATATGTGTATTAGTGAAACATTGTAAAAGTGAACTTCTACCTCTGTATCTAAATGTGTACCATCCACTTGTAAATTACTATGAACTATTATGTGATTGCTTTTTTTTTTTTTTTTTTTTTAGAATGTCTTGTTTAAATAGTGACCAATGTTTAAGGCTATTAAAATAAGCCAACTTTTACTAATTGGGAAGTTTTATAAAGGACTGATTAAATTTAATTAAATTACATACCAGTGACTGTGATTATTATCAGCAATGTTGTAAGGAAAATCATTCTGTTCTTTTTCTTTCATGCCATCCATACATTGCATGGTTAAATAAAAATGTTTGAATGGGATAGCATTTGGGAACAGACATAATAACCCAGGGTATCATGCACCCAAATTTCCAATGTTACCATCTACCTATGTAAGATAGCTTCATCAAAGGCTGCTTGTATTAAAGTGGGAGGACGGGGCTGGGGCTGGGGCTCAGTGGTAGAGTGTTTGCCTAACATGTATGAGGCCCTGGGTTCGATCCTCAGCACCACACGCACACACACACAAAAATTAAAGTGGGAAAACAGAAATACTCCCATTACCTGTGTTGTCTGGCTGCACCACAGATCAAACCTCACTGGATCCATGTTCAGGAAAGGTCCTGGATCACTGCCAACCTTTTCAGTACGGTTTTAAGGAAGAGCTTCATCACCTGTTTGAATTTCTCTTTATAAATGATAACTAAACCCTGAGGCATTTACCAACAGAAGCCCTGGCTGCCTCTTAATTTTCAGTTTGGGATTTAAATAAGTACTTTTAAGTAGCCTTATAACACTGTGGGGTGGGAGCAATTATTTTCGGGTTGTTCAGGTCTGCCACCCAACTAACACCCTAGAGAAATTGTTCAAGTTAATTTTATGACCCATTTGTCAACCTTAAAACTAAGGAAACTCTTCTTTACCTTTGGTTTTATTCTCGTATGTTAGAATCTAAACCTATTTCTATTTTTGTTATTGCCCTTATAAGACTGTCCATCTCCAAGTTCAATAAACTGAATTCATTTTGGGGTAGAAGGCATCCATTCCCATATCCCAGTCCAGTTTAATTACTTCTGGGGCTCTCCCTTGACTGTTGTCCAAACTCTTCCCATTTTTAACTGTGGCACTTGGAAAGGGATACAATTCCTGCAAGTTTGGAACTGCAGGATTCCTACATGTCGTCTTCATCCCAGTATCATATCCTCAGCCTTATGCTATTTTGCTGGGGGTGGGGTGGGGGTCTTAAACATTAAATCAGTTCTAGTCTTGCATGCTCATATTGACCACTAAGTTAATCATAAGGTTACTTCTCTAGCTGGTGGCTTATCTGTACCTATGCTACACACATGCACCTTGACATTAATGCCAGCTTGAAATACGTTCTCTTTTTCTCTCATCTGGCCTGTTCATGTGAGTGTTCAGGGCCACTGGGTTCAAGGCTGACACCCTGCCCCCCAACCCTTTCTGTCCCCAGCTGGTGTTGTCCCTGTCCCTCTCTCTAACCTTTCAACCAGTTTAATGATAATCATATTGAGTGGGACTCAGGAGTCAAAAGTTTTGAAGCTGGCAAAGATGAATTCCTACTATTGTTTTCCCCCTTGATCTACCAGGTCTGCTGCTCTGTCACAAAAGATTAGATTAGCTTGACAAGATTGAACTACATAAAGCCAGGCAAGTGTGTAAGTGTGTGTGTGTGTGTGTGTGTGTGTGTGTGTTTTAGTATCCTGTTTCCTTGAAAGGCTATAGCTTTCAAATTTTTCCCAAGGCTTAAAAAAAAAAAAATCAAGTTAAATATCCTTTTCAAAGTTTTTGTTTCCAACTGGCAGAAATAATTCTAAATTGATGTTGACCTATATCTTGGAAATTTGCTTTTGCCTCCAACAAAATATGAAATCAGTAAGGTTAGGGGAGGAGGATTTTTTTTTAATACCAAATTAATTCACTGTGACTGGTTTAAAAGAAGAGTAGAGATAGCAAAGCTGTGATGGACCAGAAGTGGCTGGGACGCAGGACTAGGGATGTTGAGTCAGCATTTGTCCACAGTTTAGCAGATACACCATGCATCTACTGAGCCAAAGGGCCTACCCCAGGGACTCAAGTAGCATGCAGTTAACTCAGGTACAAGGAAGTATACCTGAATGAGCCACAAATGAAGCCTCAGGGTGTGAGGAGGGGAAAGAATCCTGGAGGGTTGTGATGGCCACCCATGAGGCCGGGAATGGGAGTTTGGGTACCTCTGGGAACGGATTCTCAGGAAAGGTACAGAGGTCAGAGTAGATAAATTATATTCATTGTGGCTGAAACAGAACATGGGAAGAGAACAGCATCCATTCTCTCAGGAGGTCCCATCAGAGAATAACCTTCATTACAGGATTAGAAATGTGTCCCTCATTTGATACAGAAGAGGGAAGTTGTGGATTTTTTTTTTTTTTTTGCAAGAAAGCAACATGGTCAGAGTTGTGAGTTAATAGAATCCATTAAGCTGCAATAAACAATTTCAAGACCCAGCAAATAGGGTCATACCAGTTAGAAGGGCAGATGCTGTAGTCCATCAGATAGGTGATGAAGGCCTGCAAGAGACAGAAGCAGTGAGAATATCAGGAGAGCTGGGGCTGAGCAGCCAATGGCACAAAGGGAACTTGTAAGCTCAGGTGACTGAAGATAGCTTATCGCCCAAGAGCACCTGAGTTGTTTTAAGTGAGAAGAATTCCTAGGCAGTCCAACTTAGAAATGGTGCATTGGGGATGCAGGATGAGAATAACTGGCAGACAGCTGGACAACCAGCTCTGGTCCTTAGCGGGGAGTTTGGTGCTAAGATTCTGCATAGAAACTATGAAGTAAGCAAACCTGGGAGGGGGAAGCAAGAATGAGAAGAGATCCCAGATCCATGGGACCCAACTTGGGGACCCTCGGGCAGCCTCAGCAGAAATCATAAAAGGTGATGCAGTAAGGTTAAGAGGGGAACTTCCTCCTCCCAAGGAGAAACCAGACTAGAAACAATGCTCTCTTCCTGGACCTAATCCCCAGGCTGAGTCACACTAAAGAAACCTCAGTCTGGCCCAAGAAAAAGAGTCTGTGTGGCCAGCCCTGGGGCAGAGGCCCAGAAGGTGAAGGGCAGTGTCAACAGATAGCACATGAAGTCTTTAACCTTGTACTCGGGTTTCTAGTAACAAAATCCACCCTTAAAACGACCAAAGGAAAATTCCTTCCTAAACGAAACCTGGAAACTGTTGCTCTTTGGCAATTTTGTTTGCTTGGCCTCAGGAGCATGAATTGCTTAAATGCGCAGGCAACTTTTCATGAGAATCCTGGGGGAAAACAAAATACAAATTTCAAGCATCATCAAATGGATACATGTGAGTTCAAATGAACTCCTTTAATGTGCCAAAAAAGATGAGACAGGACCAATTCTTATCAGTCTGCTCGAAGAATCCTATCTGGTCTCTGGAACACTGAACTCAGGCCAAAAACTGCCTTTTTCGAAGCAGGTCCCGGGTCAAGCGGGGGCGTCCCTGATCTCCCACTAAATGTCAAGGTAGAGCAGTACATGACCACAGCCCAGTTCCTACTTAGTATGACTTTTCCTGTGGCTTACAATCCTTCTAATACAATAGCTATCTCAAAACGTTTACACAGTTCATGATTTACCCATCTCTCGGGGAAGCATTGAGGACATACGGCCACACAGGTTAGAACTAACACAATGTCTTCCAGAAGCTCCTAACAAGCTTATTAGCTGTGACTGTTGAAACGATTCTTACCACTAGCCAAAAGCAAAAGACATTGATTAGCAAGAAAAACAAAGCATCTTCAGCCCAGATTCTAAGTTTGAGGTTTTCCTGTCAAGGTGATTGAAACCATGCTGCAGGGAGAGATGTGTGTGCATAGCAGCCATGAAAAATGCCCTCTTGCTTGCCCACACGTCCTGGGTGGTCCACCTGGATGCTACTCCATAGGCCTCCCCTCCCCCAAGGGAGGAACCGGAGCCTGGCTCCTCCATCCCAGCCCTCTGCCTGCACGTGCGCAGTCTCCCAGGCCAGCCCAGCTCATTCGGGGCCTGAGTGATCCAGGTGGCTAATGGGCAGGTGGGGGTCCTGGCTCGGACACTGACACACATACGTATGTCGACAGCACAGCATCCTGTGGAGTTCCTGCTCAAGAGCTCAGTATTGTGGATTGAATCATGTCCTCCCCAAAGATCGTTGAGGTCCAAATCCCTAAGGCCTGTAAATGTGCCCTTATTTGGAAATAGCCTTTGCAGATGTAATCAAGATGAGGTCATATTGGATTAAAATGGGCCTTAAATTAAATCACTGATGTCCTTTTAGGAAGAGATGGAAACACAGGGAGAAGGCACCATGTAACCACAGAGGCAGAGATTGGAGTGACACAGATACAAGCCAAGGTACACCAAGGAATTGTTATCAAGGACCAAAAGCCAGGAAAAAGGCAAGGTGCAGATTCTGCTTGGAGCCTTTCAAAAAGGAACCCAGCCTGCTGACACCTTGACTTCAAATTTCTAGCTTCTGGAACTGTGGAAGAATAGAATTTGACAAAATCATGCTATATGCATGTATAAATATACATACCACAATGAATTCCACCTTTATGTAGTGTAGAGGAAGGGGAATAGGGGAAGTGACTGAAATGAAGAAATCAAATTCCTTGCGTGTATGATTATGTCAAAATGAACCCAACTATTATGTTTGGATATAATGCACTAATAAAAGCAATTTTTTTAAATAGAAAGAAAGAATAGATTTCTGTTATTTTAAGCTACCCAGTTTGTGTTGCTTTGTTACTGCAGCCCTAGCAAACTAATACACTCAGGGTCTGCTGTCAGACAACATGAACTCCAATCCAAACTGGACTTGTATCTGGGCCTTTGTCTTTGCCTCCCTGTGTCTCAATCTCCTCGTGAGTAAACTGTCATTCATAGAAGTACTTGCATGGAGAGTATTGTGAGGAAATGTAAGGATACACACAAAACCCTGGTACTGTGTCTCCTACACCTCGAAAGTGTTTGATAGACCGCTTTAGGCTGAATCACATGAAATTGCCATTTCTCAACTGTTTTGATCTACAAAAAAAGGCAATTTCCTATGGTTCATCCTAACGGTAATGTGGAGAAACAGAGACAAATACCTACATCAAAGTTCCCGTTTATAGTACTATTTTGTGTTTCTAACACTTGGTAATTTTCTGGCACCAATCAGGTGCCTTACAATTCAATCTGCTTTCTGACACTCCCCAGAATTAGTGCAGACCCCACAGGGTGAGGGCTCAATCCCACAAGGCTTCTCTCCTTTGCTTCAGATGCCAGTCCCAAACGGGGTCCCCAGGCTACCCATGTATCTAGTCTACTTAGCTAGCTGCAAATTCAGGACCTCCCACAAGTCACCTTAGGTTTGAATTCCCTAGAATGGCCCAGAACTCAGGAAAACACTGTAGTCCTTAGAATACAGTTCACAGATGGACAGCCAGGTAGAAAAGATACACAGGGCCAACCTTGCTCTTCAAGAGTTTTTATCTAAGTTTTATTACACAGAAATGATTGATCAAATTATTGGCTGCTGGTGACAGAATTCCATCTGTATCCCCTCATCTCTCCCCAGGGGTGTGGGTGGAGATGTTGAAAATTCCAACATTCCCCCAAGGGAGGTCTTGAAACTGAGTGCCCACCTCATTAGCATAAACTCAGGTATGTTTGTAAGAGGCTTGTTATGAATAACAAAAGACATTCTTATTGCTACAGAAATTCCAAGGGTTTTAGGAGCTCTGCCAAGAACTGAGGACAAAGACCAAATACATTTTTTGCTTTACCACAAATACTTAACTATGCTTCCATTAGTTAATTAATTGTTTGTACAAGAGTCCCATTTTATTTATCTCAGCAATGCTAATCCTAACATGTGTGAGCCAAGTACATAGTAGATGCTCAATAAATGTTGATCTACGTGACCCTTTGTGCTCTTCAAATACCTGGTGGTCCTCTTGTCGGTAACACGGGAATATGTTCACTTCTGCCTTACCCACAAGAGGAACTTTCCCAAGTCTCCTGTTTTGTGACTCCTAAAAGAACTATGAGGACAAAGGGATTTACTGTTGACATGCCCTTTGAGCCTTTATTCTTATAACCTCACCTGTATGCAAAAGGGTAGGTCTGAGAAGTTTGTAAGGCAGCCCCACCAATCCAAATCCACCCCCAACCCAAACAGTGACAGTCCTCCCAAGCCCTCAGAATATATGGTCAGTCATGGAAAACTTGGAGAGTAAATACAGAAATTAGGTACGTTTTGAAGGTCAGGCAAGCACCGAGGCAGACATTAAAAAAAAAAAAGAGAGAGAGCTTTAATCTAACCCCAATATCCACCTGGCTTGAAGTGACAATGGAAATCATCCTTCCACAAAGAAAATAATAAGAAGAAAAACAATAAAAGTCTGTACTGTCCCCCTGTTCTCTGACTTTGGTAATGACTTGGCATGGTCAGATTTTCTGAGATTTACTCCAGGATGCTGAAGTGCTTCTAGAAGTGAACCTGGGGTGCTTTTCCCCTGATGATTCTGGAGCCCAAGCCTCTGCCCTCTGCATTCCTGCAGCCCAGGCCCTGGAGGCCTGAGAGCCAGGAAGCAGAAGCTGGCCAGGGAGTGAAGAAATGAATATGCTGTGTCTCGGAAGGAACTGGAAGGAGCGAGAGAGAGCTGCAGGCCCCGGGGGACATTCCCACAGTTCCTCCAGCTGCTCAGACTTCCTGCTCCTCCACCGCCTGGACTCTGTCCCCAAAGACCTCCCAGCAGCCAGCTGAAAGCCCAGGAACCACTTTTCCTCACCTGCTACAGATGCAGCAGGAAAGTCCGGTGCATTCTGGAGAAGAGGAACCCGCTGGTCTTCCTCCCTGGGATGGAGCTGTAGGGAACAAGTTCCACTCCATTTTTTTTACATTTTAGCTCAGTGAGCCACAGGATAAGAAGTTTGTTTTATTTGGGAACTTCTGGTTTATTCTCCAGGAGGAAATATCAGTTGGAAATGATTTATCTCAGAAGGGGAGAGGTGGTATTTTATGTATGGAGGAGATCAAATAAATTTGGAGATAGGTTGAATGTTACCTAATAAGGAAAGGAGGTTCTGATAGACTAGAGAAAGATACAGAAAATGGGTTTCACCTGATCACTCTACTGTGCACTTCTTGGAACTGAACAATTGCAGGCTAAGTCAGTTCCATAATCACCCTTAGGGTTTCTAGAATTTTCTGTAGGAATCTGGTCTCTAAAATTGGATTCATTTGCAAGCAACCCCAGTTCCAAGATATTGGGGAGACAGAAAGATGAAAAAGAAGAAGATGATGGTCTACGTTTTCAACTTCAAGTGAAACCTATTTAGGGAACACATTTCAGCCTTGGAAGAATAGGTATTTGGGGGTTGGGGTTGTGGCTCAATGGTAGAGTGCTTGCCTAGCACATGTGAGGTGCTGGGTTCGATCCTCAGCACCACATTAAAAAAAATGGATAAATAAAAATAAAGGTTTAAAAAATAAAAAGAATAGCCTATTTAAAAGACCAAAATCTGTAGCCAGGTGAAATGGTGCAGCCTGAAATCCCAGTGACTTGGGAGGCTGAGGTAAGAAGATCATAAGTTTGAGGCCAGCCTCAGCAATTTAGCAAGACCCAACATAGTATAGTAACAATAAAGGGACATGAGTGTAGCTCAGTGGCAAAGGGCCCTGAGTTCCAATTTCCAGAACTGCCAAAAAAAAAAAAAAAGATGAAAATATCTGGAGATTAGATGCACAACAGTGTGAACATGCTTAATGATGCTAAACTTTACTCTTAAAATTGGTCAGAGCAGGCGCAAGGTGGCGTGTGCCTGTAATCCCCGTGGCTTGGAAGGATGAGGCAGGGGGATCCCAAATTCAAAGGCAGCCTCAGCAACTTATCGAGGCCCTAAGCAACTTAGGGAGACTCTGTCTCTAAATGAAATATTTTTAAAAATGGCCAGGGATGTGACTTAATAGCTATGTACTCCTGGGTTCAATTACTGGTACCAAAAAAAAAAAAAAAAAAGATCAGGATGGGAAGTTTTGTTTATGAGAATTTCACAACAGTTTGTTTGGTGCTAAGGACTGAACCCAAGGATTCTGCATGCTAAGCACATGCTTTACCACTGACCTACACTCCCATTCCCAAATAAACATTTTTTTAAAAAGAGATAGATAGGGGGTTGGGGCTGGGGTTGGGGCTCAGTGGTAGAGCATTTGCCTTGCATGTGTGAGGTACTGGGTTCAATCCTCAGCACCAGATATAAATAAACAAAATAAAGGTATTGTGTCCATCTACAACTAAATATATATATATTTATATATATGGGATAGGGGGTTTTCATATATTTCCTGGGCAGGCCCCAAACGCCTGGGCTCAAGTGACCTTTCTACCTCAGCCCCCCAAACAGCTGGGACTGCAGGTGTGTACCACCATGCCTGGCATCAGAACATTTAAAAGACCAGAATGTCCTATCTTTGGAGTTCCATTTGAGAAGGCAGCTTTCCATCTGTAAGTCACCATAGCAGATTGTCTCTCAGCCCAATGTCATCTTTGCCTGTGACAAGAAAGGAAGAAATCACAGGGCAAACACATATCTCATAAGTTGCCACCTGCTGGGCACTGGGACACAAAGATGACCAGGACACACAGGTCCCCTGTCCCTAGAAACCAAAGGCCAAAATATTTGGTGGCAATAATTTCTCCGTGAATAGGACAAAGATTTTTGTCCTTGTAACCTTCACTGTGACCTTGCAATGCCTGCCCTGGCTGACCCGTGCTTCTCCAGCTCTGTTAAGCACTCAGGCTGCACCCAGACATAACGTCAAGTGTGTCCGAGAGGTCATAGCCCTCATTCCCCCAAGTGTGTCCCTTGCAACATTATCATCAAGAGATGCTACTGGAAAAGTGCCCCAGGGCCAAAGTCTGTTCCCGAAACACCACTAACACTCCCTAGCACCAGAGGACACTGGGTTCCTCTGAGCAGTCCTGGGAAGGAAGCTGGGTTTTTTTTTTTTTTTTTTTTTTTGTGCTTCACAATGTGTTTGATCCTGGCTAGAGCAGGTGTCCCCTTGAGTCAGGGTTAAATCCTGGTATTCTTTCTCCTGCTGGGGTGCTTGCCCCCCAGTAGGCACCCAAGACCCATGAGCCACTGTACTGCATGGCTTCAGGCCAAAGGTAAAGATGGAGCTTATCCCATTGGGAGCTAGCTCTCTGACAGGCCTTGGGTAGAAAGAAGTGAAGTCTTCTGATCCTTCACCTCTGTAATATAGGTGACCTGGGGATCTTAAGAGACCATGAAGAGCAACTAAGAACAGAGCAGGGCGGAAGAGCAGGAAGAAAAGGTTAACATTAAACAGAGACATGAGGTGGGAGGGAAAGGGAGAGAAAAGGGAAATTGCATGGAAATGGAAGGAGACCCTCATTGTTATACAAAACTACATATAAGAGGTTGTGAGGGGAATGGGAAAATAAACAAGGAGAGAAATGAATTACAGTAGATGGGGTAGAGAGAGAAGATGGGAGGGGAGGGGAGGGGGGATAGTAGGGGATAGAAAGGTAGCAGAATACAACAGTTACTAATAGGGCATTATGTAAAATTGTGGATGTGTAACCGAGGTGATTCTGCAATCTGTATTTGGGGTAAAATTGGGAGTTCATAACCCACTTGATTCTAATGTATGAAATATGATATGCCAAGAGCTTTGTAATGTTGTGAACAACCAATAAGAAAAAGTTTTAAGAAAAAAAAAAAGAGAGACCATGAAGCTGAAGCTCTGGTGGGTAAGTGACAACTTGCAGGCAGCCGGAAGAGCCAGCTGCGGCTCCAGAGAAGCCGAATAAGGGGGACAGGGAGGCCACCCATAGTCCTGGGCCCCGCAAATCAGTCTGGAGGTTAATATAGATGCTCCCTCATAGGAATCAGGAACCCCTGGGTGCCAGGGTCTTGGGGCATTTTTTCTCAGTGACACACATACCCCCGAGCCATAGCAGCCCAACCACAAACCCGCGCGTCCCACTTGTTACTACATCCACAGACAGTTCTTCCCAGGTGCTACGTACGAGGAGGCTCCGGGCACTTAGTCATAGGGTGAGACTGCCCAGTCACGGTTTTTTGTTTTGTTTTGTATTTTCGTCTTTCTGTTTGCTTTTGGTTTGGTCCTGTAGTTTTTAGCTTGTCGATTATTTGTGGGGAAGGGGAGGTACCAGGGATTGAACTCAGGGGCACTCGACCCCTGAGCCACATCCCCAGCCCTATTTTGTATTTTATTTAGAGACAGGGGCTCACTGAGTTGCTTGGCACCTTGTTTTTGCTGAGGCTGGCCTTGAACTCGTGATCCTCCTGCCTCAGCCTCCTGAGCCACTGGGATGAGAGGTAGCTGGGCAGTTTTTAGTTGTATATGATCTCATTCACAATTTCCCTCCTACTCACGTGCCTGCCCCCATCTCCACTCTCTACACTCAGGATTGGCTGTCTCCCTGGGGATCCCTGGGCTCTGGCCAGGCATTCTCACTGTTTCCCCAACTCCAATAATGACTCCCAGGTTCACTCAGTCCCCATTTCCCTGGGCCCACTTTAGGCCCAGCTTAGGCCCCACCCCCCACAGTGGAGCCCACAATGGCCCAGCCAGAGGCGTTGTCTCCCCTCTGTATTAACTGTAGAGAGTGGGTCCCCTGCCAGAGACACTCATTGTTCACAGAAAAACTGAAAACAACAAAAAAGGCTGATCTTAACCTTTTTCATCTTTCTCTTCCCAAGTGGCATAGACCCATCCCTGGCATATACTTTGTGCTCAGAAAACGATAACTGAAAGAACCCAAAGAACTCAACAAAAAAGGCAAACAACCCTATTAAAATTCAGGCAAAGCCAGGCATGGTAGCACATACCTGTAGTCCCTTGGGAGGCTGAGGTCGGAAGATCACATGTTCAAGGCCAGTCTGGGTAAGTTAATAAGACCCTCCGCAACTTAGTAAAACCCTGTCTCAGAATAAAAGATAAAAAAGGTCTGGGAATGTAGTTCAGTGGTAAAGTGCCCCTAGTTTTAGTATGTATGTGGGCACATGCCTAGATAGATAGATAGACAGATAGATAGATATAGATAGATAGATAGATAAACATATGTGAGAAAGTAAATAAATCAATATGCAAAAGACTTGAATGGATATGTTCATGGAACACTGTTCCTGGTAGTTAAAATGTTGAAATAATCCAAATGCCTCTCAATGGATGAATGGGTAAATAAAATCTGGTATACCCAAGTGGAATATTATTTGGCCATAAAAAGGAATGGACTTCTATGAATGTTATAAGAATAAGCCTTGAAAACATTATGCTAAGGGGAAAAGTCAGTCACAAAAGACCACATATGGGAGAAGGCAGAGCACAAAAGACTCTGTATTCTGGAAGGAGGAGAAGAGCACTTCGGCCTCCCATATATCAACACATGGCTCTCCCAGCCAATTCCCAGCCAGGACCTGGAAGACCATCACCAAGGTCCCTACAGGCCTTATCCCTGCTAGCCTACGTCTCTTGATTCCAACTTCACTCTTCCTATGATCAGATACCTCTATATTATCCCCTCCTATCCCACAAACCCCACACCCTACACCCCACTCAATCCTCTTTGTCCACCATCAGACCCTTATGTAAACCTACTATTTATATTGTAGATACTAATCAAACACATCATTTCTGTTCATTGCGACAAAACTGTAACTGTCTAAATAGGAGTTCTTTGGTTTAAGGCTGCGTATTGTTTGCATTGGGTGCTGTAAATATTGATCTCCCCCTTAAAGGTGAGGTACTGGTAACCTGCTGGGGCACTACAAAGATTATAAGGTAGAAACTGTAATACCTCAGATCTGCACAAAAGACCACATGTTACATGACTCCATGTGTATGAAAAGTCTGAAAGAGGCAAACCTATAGAGACAGGAAATAGATCAGTAGTTGCTTATGACCAGGGAGAGATTGTGATAGCCAAAGGGTACAAGTTTCTCTTTGGGTTGGTGATCTAAAACTGATTATGGTGGTAGTTAAACATCTGCGGAGGTACCAAAAAACATTGAATTTTACACTACAAATGGGTAAATTTTATCATATGTAAATTGCCTTCTGATAGAGTCATTTAAAAAATAAATGAACATGTTTAACAAACTTAATATTCAAGGGTTACCATTCATAACAAGATATTCATGCAAGACCCCAAAGGTCCATGACGTGCCATCATTTAAAATTTGCTGAGATTCAACTTGAATTCCACAAGTTAAAAGGCTTGCATACTTGAGGGAGTCCTTGGGTCAAGAGGCAGGAGTAGAGGCCAGTGTCTTCCTCTCCTGTGACCTAAGTATTCTTTAGAAACTGAAAGACAAGGGATAGAAACTCTTATACCACCTTCTTTCTCTGTGAAAAGAATGGAGGGAGACATAACATCTATCTGTATAAAAATGTGTAGCTACTCACTAGTTTAAAACACCATGAATCTTGGAGTTTAAAATTCCCTTTGAGTCTTGTGTATTTATTTATTAATTGGTACTGGGGACCGAACCCAGGGTTGCCCAACCACTGAGTCACATCCCCAGCAATTTTTTTTTTTTTGAGACAAGTTCTCTCTAAGTTGCTTTGGGCCTTGCTAAGTTGCTGAGGCTGTCCTCGAACTTTTGATCCTCTTGCCTCAGCCTCCCCAGCCAGGGTCTTGTGCATTTAGAATCCTAGCTTTTGGAGAGGGAAGGAAGTCATGCATCCGAAGGCAGAATGTCTAGATTTGTAGTGCTTATTCCAAGAAGGGGACGGCATGCTGTCACTGGTACCAAACAAACTGCACTGGCAGGAGGTAGAGACCTCTCCATAGAGCTGCCAAGCCTTTGGGGCCTTAACTTCACCTAAGATGTGTGTGGGGGGGGGCTTGGTTATGGACAGCTGGGGGAGACACCTTGTGTGGGGACCTTGCAGGGCTGATAAAGGCAGGATCCAAGGGTGAGGCAACCTGATGGCTATGGCGATTTGCTCCTCCTGTGGGCAACCACTCTGTTATTTATGAAATAACAAAGTGAGTATTCTGAGACTGGGGGTTTAGCTCGGTGGTAGAGCACTTGCCTAGCGAGTACAAGGCCCTAGGTTCCATCCCCAGCAGGGCAGAAGGAAAAAGAAACAAGTCTTCTTTCTTTGTATAGTTGTTGAAACTCTTAGTTCCTCCCCTCATCTGTTAGCAGCCCTCCTCTTTAAAAACACTGGGTTTAAAAACCACAGTCACTCATGACTGCAGAAGACAGAAGCTGCAGACTAGAAAATCCAGCAGTAAAGCGTCAATACATAAATGCTCAGCCTCACCAGTAATCAGAGAAACACAACTTAAAACCACAAAGAGAGATTGTATGTCATTCCCATCTGGTTTGCAAAGGTGAAAAAAAATCTGATAATATGTTTTTTTTTTTTTTGGTTCTGGGGATTGAACCCAGGGTCACATTACCTCTGAGCAACATGCCCAGACCTTTTAAAATTTTATTTTGGGACGGGGGTCTTGAAGATCTTACTAAGTTGATGAGGCTCAAACTTGCAGTCCCCCCGCCTCAGCTTCCCAAGTCACTGGGAGTTACAGGTATGTGCCACTGGGATCAGTTAAAAAATATCTGATAATATGAATGATTGTTCAGGGTGTGGAGCAAAAGGAATTCTCATAACTGCCAGGGTAAGTATATAACCTCTCACATTTTGCAAAATCAAAGATTCACATGCTGCTTACCCAACAACCCCAACAACCCCAGAGAGAGAACACCTAAAGAAATACTCACACGTGCACACCAGAGGATGCGAACAAGAATGTCGCTCTAGTCTGTTTGTTCAGACCAATTGGAAACAACTTAAATGTCCATCAATAGGAGAATGGGTCCATGGTGATATGGACCCATTCAGGGGAGTACTGCAAAGCAATAAGAAAAAGGAATGAGCTATTGCTATATTGTACCAAATGGATTTATGTCAGTATTTATTACTAAATAGGAAAATGACAAAAGTTAGCTGCATATGGTAGTGCATGCCAGTAATCTCAGCAACTCAGGAGGATCACAAATATGAAGCCAGCCTCAGTAACTTAGTGAGACCCTGTCTCAAAATAATAAAAAGGGTTGGGGATATGGTACAGTGGTTAAGTACCACTGGGTTCAATCTAATCTCTGGCTTAAAAAAAAAAAGTCTAAGAACTTTTAAAAATCCTATGAGAAAAGGTAGAAGCCCAGACTAAGTTCTTGGGTTGAGGGTTTAAGGAAGTTAAAGTGACCCCACTCATTCTAGTATCAGGAAAATATCCTCAGGTCTGGGGGACAAAGAAGGAGGAGATCCGTGAAAGAGAATATGAGGCTGTGGTTCCTGGTAAAGAGCCCTTGCAGAGTTCTGGGGAATTGTCAAGGACCAAGACAGACTTTGGGAATTTGAGTGTAGGAGAGACTGGGGCTCCTCTCCCAGAGACACAAGCTCATGCCTGCTGCCTTAACACGACTCGGGCGATCCATGAGCCCAGGGGCCCAAGTCAGTCTGCAGTGTGACTTCTGTATTCTGAGGGTGGAGTTAAGGAAAACCATCAGAGAAACACAGAATGCAACTGGGTGTCATTCAATAGCTAAGGGTTCTGTGGTCCCACCGGATAGAAAGAATATGTGTGTGGGGGGGGGGGGGATAGCAGGGCAGGATCTGAACAAAATCAGGCAATAAATAAACTGAAGCAATCTGGGAATAAGGAGAAGAGTCTCGGACCAGATGGGAGACTCAGGTAACAGAATGCCTTTAACCCCCGGGGATTGCAACCCCGCCACCGGCAGAGAGTTCCTGTCTTGATGCTTTAACTCGTCTATAAGGATCATGAGGAAAACTGGATCTTGTGTCCACAGCAAAATCTGCTGTCTCACCTCTGTCCGCTGAGATGGAAACTGTAACTTGCTTAGCTCAACTTAATTGTTTCCTCCATGAGTAAGTGTTTCTGTTGACCTTGGGAAGGGTTCAGATGAAGTATGAACCCTTTTCTATGAGGTTCGCCAACAATCTATGTCTACTGGGCGTTCGGAGTGTTTGTCATGTTTAAGAGGAGTCAGTATTCAAGAATCAAATATAATGAGTCTCCTGATTCCAGTTTAAAAAGTGTAATTGAGTAATTGTTTAGATTTGTGATTTTACTAGGTTTGTAAACAATACTGGAATGTTTATGAGAATTTGAGATGTACTGTATTTTTTAAGTGTAACTTATGATACTTATTAGAATTGTTTAAGTGTTTGGGAATGCTCTGATCGTTAGGCATTTAAGTGCTTATAAATAAACACAAATATATTCAATTTATAAATCCAGGGTAAAATATATAAGGGGATTTAATTAAGTAAGATGTAAAAGGCCTCTTTAAAAGTGATTGTTAAAATTTAGTAGATTTATAAATAAAATGAAAGTTGTCAGTTGAGGTTAAAAGCTTACAGAAAATGAAGGGTTTTTTTTTTTCTTCTCCCACTGCATTACTTAAACAAATTGAATGTAACTTTAAAAAAATTAACCACAAATAGTGTTTCTTCTTCGACACACAAAGTTCCTCTCAAAGAACATTCATTAAAAAAAAAAAAAAAAATCAACTCACACTGGCTACAGCACCTTCCAGAAGTGGCAGAGAAGCCCAGGCCCGGTGTGGGAGGGAACAAAGGACATCCAGAGGCCTCAGGACTGCTGATATCAAGGACCAGATGTTCCTCTCCCCAGACTCAGTCACTGCATAAGCACAGAGTGCCATGATGATTTTTTTTTTTAAATGGGTCTCATTAAATTGCCCAACTGATCTTGAACTGGTGAGCTCAAGTGATCTTCCTGCCTCAGCCTACGGCGTAGCTGGGACTGCAGGCATGTGCCACCTTGCCTGGCTGTCCATGGAAAATTTTCCCACCTTTTTATTATGAAATTTTTCTTACCCATATCATCTCCATAACTGTTGTTTTATAATAAATCTTGACATTTAAAAAATTTTTTTCTTACATGCAAAAGCTCGAAAATATATAGTTTAATGGACACCCATCTAGCCAACATCTACATTCAACAGTTGTCAAATTTTTGTTGCACAGGCTTTATTTATCTTCAGCTAGATCAGTCAATCTCCTCTCCCTCTGTTGCGAAGTAACTTGCAGATATCATGACAGTTCAACTCAAATGCTCCAGTATTTGCCAGTAAACCTCCCAAAAGTAAGGATGTTCTCTTAGGTAGCCACAATACTATATCACACCTAACAATGTTAATGATTTCCTAACAAATTCAAATGTTTCCAAAAGATTTTTTTCTTCTTTAAAGTTTGGTTGAATTTACCGTATGTGAAAATGTATATATATAATGTGTGTGTGTGTGTGTGTGTGTGTGTGTGTGTGTGTGTGTGTATACAGTATATCATGTGATGCAGCTTATGGTGTGATGCAATAGTACATTTTGTTTTACTGCTGTGTAATATTACATTGTATTTTATCCATGCTACATGTCCATTCAATTGATTATATGCATTATTGGTGATTCTAGTTTTTGCCTATTCAAATAATGTTTTACAAAAACTACATTCCAAGCAAAGACCATGTACTTCGTGTCTCCTCATACTATTTTAACCTACAACAGCCCTTCATTTTTACTATTATTTTCATGAAAATAATGTGTTTGCAGTGGTTAGGCCAGTTGTTTTAAAGAATATCCCAAATTCTGAGTTTGTCTGTTTTTTCCTTTGTAATATTGTTTTAACCTGTTTCCTTAGCTCTGGTTTTCTTGTTAACTAGAAGTTAGGCCAGATGGCTTGTTTATGTTCAGGTGAAATACTTTTGGCAAGAATTCTTCATGAGTGGTGCTAGGTACTGAATATCACTTCACATCAAGAGGCACATAGTATCTGACTCTTCCTTGTTGTGGTTTGGAATTGAGATGTCCCCCCAAAGCTCCTGTATTAGACAATGCAAGAATGTTTAGAGGTGAAATGGTTGGGTTATGAGAGCCCTATCCCAATGGGTGCATTAATCCTCTCATAGTGATTAATTGAAAATCTGGTAACTGTAGGCAGGTAGGGTGTGACTGGAGGAAGTGGGTGTTGAGGGTGTACTTCTCCTGTCATGGTGTTCTGCCACATCTTGGGCACAGAGCAATGGAGCTGGCCTTCTGTGGACTGAGACCTCTGAAACTGTGAGCCCCCAATACACTTTTCCTCCTCTAAAATTGTTCATCAGGTCTTTTGGTCACAGCGACACAAAAGCTGACGAAAACATCCCTCTATAACTTAGTTAAGGTGACAAGGCACTTGGTAAGTTTCTGGAACATGGCAAACATAAAATAAATATTATCTATATTCACTCTTCACAGATGAGGAAACGGAGAGTTTGCACTTTCAGATCACTTTCTTCAGGTAACCTGACTTTCAAGTGACGGAGTTGGGACTCAAACTCAGACCATCTGATTCTGTATCCAGGGTTCTTTCCCTTCACTGTCCAAAATCCTGGCTTCTTAGAGGTAAAAGATACTTTATAAGTCATCCATTCTCTTATTAGTTCATTCAACAAATATTTAATAAAAGCTAACTATGAGAATGTCAGTCATTATCCCAGGTGCTGGGGATATCACAATGACAAAACAATCCCTCAGAGGCTTACATTGTAGCAGAATGAGGTTGGCAGTGAACACAAGAACAAGTAACATCATAGAAGCTGTACTATGACTGGAAGAGATAAACCAGGATCAGAAGGGTGGGGCGGGTATCACTAAAAAGGTAACTACTTTTTTTTTTTTTTTGCTTTTATTAGTGCATTTTAGTTGTAGTAATAATTGGGTTTATTTTGATATAATGATATATGCATGGAATTCAAAAAAAGAGAGAGAGAGAGTGAGAGGAAGAGAGAGGAAGGAGATACGGACACAAAAATGTCCCCTAGGGCATGCCCCCAAGGATCCACCATCCCTTCTATTAGGTCCCACCTCCTACCTTTTCCACAATCTCCCAATGATCCATTGGAATTTTGAAAGCCTCAGTGGATTAATCCACTGAGGAGACCAGAGTGCTGATGATCCAACCACTTCCCCAAAGCCCACCTCTGAACCCTGCAGCATTGAGGATCTCCAATACATGACAATTTGGGGGCACACTTCCAAACTGTGACAGCCTCTCATTGGTAATTCTCAGAAGACAACAGGAGGTCAGCAGCCATCCAAGAGGCCTAATCAATAAGTACCAGGAGGAGAGGCCATGTCATCTGAGGCTGTGGGACATCTGAGTTGTCTGTCTGACAGGCCCACACCCCTGATTTCCCAAACGGAAACAGATAGACATGGCTGAACACCCCAGGAAGAAGCTCAGGAGCTCCCTCCAGGAGAGTAGGGGGTCTTTCCTTGGAATGGTGTGGCTTTTCTTAAAGACCACATGAAGCCAATCAGACCTGCCATGGCACCACGATGGTCACAGAGTGCATTTATTAGACACCATTGTGCAAATGAGGGGACAAATATATCCCAGATTGGCATCAAAGTCTTGCTCTTATGGTCTGTGTAGAGTTCACAAGGGGCTGAAAGGGGTCTCTGAGTGATTGGCCTTCCCCACCCTGAGCCTGAAGAGCCCCAGGAGATCCCTTAGACCTGAGCCTGTGACACAGCCTTGGGTGGTGCCCCTGCTCCCCTCCTTCCAGGCTTCCTTTACGAGGCAAGAATGCTTTGCACTGGGCTGGTGGTGTAGCTTGGTGGTAAGGCACTTGCTTAACACACATGAGACTCTAGGTTTGATCCCCAGCATCCACCAAAACTAAAAGACAGAAAAAAAACTTTCCACCATCTAGAATGGTTTTTGCTCATTATAGCTAGAAGAAAAGTCTTCAAAGGGATATTTCAAGAAGTTCAAAGTAACGTTCATCTCTTCTCCCAAATCAAGAGCTTTCCTGCCTAAGATTCTTAAGGCCCAAAGAGAGATCATGAGAGAATCAAGAGAACCAAATCAATCACAGATGGAGCACAGAAAACCATCCTTAGGAAGGGTTCAAGGAGGATTTCTTCAGAAGAATTTTCTGGAATGTTCAGGTTAGGCTTGCCCAACTGTATGCCAAAGGTACTGGGGCAGGATTCAGTTGGTGCAGGGAGACCCAGGCTAGAAGGAAATGCAGGTTTTTCTGTCTGCCCTGTGGTACCCACCCAGGCAGCTGTGGGGTGGGCGACTAAATTGGCCTTTCAAATTCTACCTCTTCATTCGGTGTCCCCGGCCCCAAGTCTGATGATCAGAGATGCACCATTTTTAAAGGATTTCATCAAAGTCTTGCTTGGCTACAAAATGAGCCGTTACATGAGGCCACACTCCTTTTGCTTTAAAGACTGGCACCGACAAATATCAGATAAGAGAGTCTTTATGTAGTTCAAATGGAAGACAGTCCATAAAGAACTCTGAGGAGACTGGTGAGCAGAGCAGAAGAACAAACATGAGCTTGATAGCCCGTGTCCACCTGAAACTGAAATACAAAATCCCAGGATAATAATAGCCAGCCCTTACCGAGTTCTGGCTTTTTTTATTTTTTATATTAACTCATCAATCTTCACAACAACACTATGAGGCAATTACTATTATTAAACTCAGCTACAGACAAGAAACCCGGGCAGAGACCTTGACTCAGGCAGCCCAAGGTCACAGAGTTAGATGGGGTAGAGCCAGGACTGGAATGCCCAGAATCTGGTTTCAGAGTCTGCACTCTTAGCCATTCCCCTATCTCATTTACCCTCCCCACTGGTTCAGGTCACACTTTCAAATCTCCAGTTCATGTGCTGCATGTGGAGGTAAAATAGCACCCAGGCAGCCCAGCCCACATCCTGGCAATGAAGGGGGAAAGCAAGAGGAAACATAGTATTCTCCATTTTTCCCGAACGTACAACCCCAGGCAAGATCACCCAAACAAGACCCGCCTCTGATTCAACAGTACACACTGTGAAAAGATGTTCCCATCATTAGTCAATAGGGAAATGCAAATCAAAACCTCGGTGAGATACTATTCCATACCTACTGGATGGCTATAACCAAGAAACCAGAAAATAATAAGTGTTATCAGGATGTGAAGAAATTGGAACTCTCCCACATCACTGGTGGAATGTAAAAGAGGACACTTACAATGGAAAACAGTCTGATGGCACTTCAGAAAGTTAAATATAACATCATCATCTAACCCCAACATTCCACTCTAAAGAATACATACTCTAGAATCAAACTGTGAAATATGATGTATGAGGAGCTATGTAATGTTTTGAATGACCAACAATAAAAAAAAAAGAGGTAAAAAAAAAAAAAAAAAAAAAAAAAAAAAGATTTCTGAAACGTGAAGAATTCCAGGCCTCTAGTAATTTTTTGGATTTTCAGTATAACTGGATCTTATTGGCAAATCCAGTGGGTTTTATATTATTTCCACTATTACAAATAAAAGTTAAATATTTAAAAAAAAAAAAAAAAAAAGAATACATACTCTAAAGAATTTGAAAACAAACAAACAAAAGCTTTCACAGTAGCCCTTCCTTATTGGTGGTATCACTTTTGGCTCTTCCTGGTACCCAAGGTCAACCTAGGCCTGAAAATATTAAACGGAAAATTCCAGAAGTAATTTAAGTTTAAAATTATATATTTAAGTTAAAAATGATATACTTAGAAATTTAAAATTGACATCCTGCTCCACCCTGATTTAAGTTTAAAATTATATATTTAAGTTAAAAAATGATATATTTAGAAGTTTAAAATTGTCATCCTGCTCCATCCACCCTGCTCAGGACATAAATCACCTTCTTTGTCCAGTGTATCCATGCAGTATACCCTATACACCCTTTAGTCATTTACTAAACGTCTCAGTTATCAGATCAATTGTCAAGGCATTGCAGGATCTATGTTCAAGTTATCTTTATGTAGTACCTAACACTGACTCACAATGCCTGTGTCACCTCACCTCACCTCACCTCAGCTCATCTCACCCACAGGCATTGCATCTTCTCACATCATCACCAGAAGGGTGAGGACAGCGCAATAAGACATTTGGGGGAAAGAAATAGAGACAGACCACATCCACAGAACTTTTATTACAGTACATTAAGTTAAACTTTTATTGTGCTTAATTTGTAAATTAAGTTTTATCATAGGTATGTGAGTACAGGAAAAAACATGGGATGTGTAAGGCTTAGTACTATCCTCAGACATCCAGGGAGTCTTGGAGTGTATTCCCTGCAGATAAGGGGGCACTACTGTGCCCAAATGTTCATAGCAGCACTGCTTGAGATAGTCCACAGGTAGAAACAACTCAAATGCCCATCAACAAATGAACGAATAACCATATGTAGTATATACATCCACGAATATTATTTAGTTATAAAAAGGAAGGAAGTACTCTCACATGCTATCTTGTAATGAGCCTCAAAAATATGTTAAGTGAAGGAAGCCCATCACAAATGATCACATATGGTATGATTCCATTTATATGAAATATCCAGAACAGGCAAATTCCCAGAGACAGAAAATAGATTAGGGCTTCTGAGGGACATGGGTAGGGGAGGCTGGGAATTGACTACCTAAGGGGTATAGAGTTTCCTTTTGGGATGATAAAAAGATAAGAGATGATATTGTTGCACAATATTGTGAATGTACTCAATTATACTGAACTATTCTTTAAAATGGTGAAGTTTATGATATGTGAATTTTAAAAAATTCTGTTTATCCACACACTCATTCTACAAATACTTATTGAGTACCTACTATGTGCTGGTTGCTTTTCTAGGCTCTGGGACACATCAGTGATGGAGACAGAACAGATGCCTGTGGTCACCAAGCTTCCTCCCCAGGAGGGAGAGGTGTGAAGCCTATAAATGTGAGGATGATCCAGAAAGCAAAGCGAGGGGTAGGGAGTGGCAGGGTGAGCAGGAGGGAGGCTAGTTTAGAAAAGAGAGCCGGGGTGGGAGGTTGCTCTGAGGAGGTGATTTGAGCAGAGACCTGACTGAAGTCAGAGAGAATGATTTGGAAAGACCTAGAGCAAGAACAGTTGGGCTGAGGGACGAGAAAACGTGCAGGTGGGAGACGAGAACAAGCCCAAGATTAAAGAGCAGTAGAGTCCTGTGAACCTAGGATAGGGGATGGGTGCAGGGGGTGGCCCTGGGAGGTCAGAGCGTGGAAAGTCAGGGGTTCCTGTGTCTGGGGGGGAGCTGCATGCTGGCTCAGTTACCACTCACAGACAACCCCACGAGGCCCATACTCTTATTATCCTTGTCTTACTGGCCTCTGAATCTGAAGTTCAGAGTGGTTTGGGAGCAAATTCAAGATTGTATGGGTGTTCAGTTTGGAGGTGGGACTTGACCCATGTCCTGGGACCTCAGAGCCTCCAATATTAAACCACAAACCACTGCTGCCAATCTCTTCTCAGCCTGAGGCTGGGCCAGTCCAAGCTCCCAGCAGGAGTCACCCACACTATTTGCACCCTGCATTTTAAGCAGAACCTCGAGAAACCAGGAGGTGCCCAGAAGGAGAGGAGGAGAGTGCTGCTAGTCCTGGGCACACGGGATCTCAGCTGCAGGACTGACAGTCCCATTCTCCCTAGGAGGAAAACAGAGGCGTAGACAGCTCTTGAAGTTGCCAGAGGTGGTACAGCTGGGTTTCAGGCTCAGACAATCCCAGGCCAGAGTCAAGGTGCTTATGCACAGGCCCACATGGTCCTCCAGCCACCTGGCCTCCCTCCTCTCCACTGTAGACTAAATCCACAAAGCTTTCTGTCCACTTGCTGTCGGCTATCGCCTCTGGCTAAGTCCTGCCCAAATGCCTTGGACCTGTTCACGCCCTCTCCTCCACACCCAGTGCCTCACCAACTTTTTCATTCTCTCACTCACAAACCGGGCAAGCAAAGAGGATCAGTGGGGCCGCACCCTCAAGCTGCTCACTGTCCAGTGGCTGACACACGTGAGCAGAGAACTGATATGCAGCGAATAAGCCCACAAGAAAGGAAGGCACCAGATCACTTCTATATGTGGCAACCGGGGTGCAGGGACACCCAGATAACCTGAGGAAACCAGGAAAGGCTTCCTGGGTGAGGTGATGCCCAACCTGAGACCCGCAAGATAGGAAAAACCTAGGCACTAAAGGCTAACTCACAGCTCTCTGCAGTGTGACCCCGAAACCAGTCATACCTCCTTAGATCTGATGCCCCAAGAATCCTGTGCTCTGTGCTCTCTACCCGGCAGATTTTGTTCAAGTGTCACTGGGAGACCATGAAACGTGCTTCTGCCATGATGTTTGGCTTTACACAGGCCCAAAGCAATGTGGGCCAGAGACCATGGGACCAAAGTCTTTGAATCTCTGAGCCAAAAAGAAACTTTCTCTCCTCTTAAACTGATCATCTTGGGCATCTTATCACAGAGACGGAAACCTGACCAACACATTCTCTGCTCTCACCTGGCTTTTTTTATTGACATTGACAGTCGACGCTCCCTTCTGGGTCCCGTTATCTTTCCATGTGTTTTTAGATTTTCCATGTCTGATCTCTCTTACTAGGTGACCATGGCTGAGGGGAAGGGCCACTCTCATCCATCTCCCTATCCCATTCCTTCAGCAGCAAGCATGGTGCCATGTGCAAAGAAATCATTCCCATAACACACAGTTGTTGAGGGCCTACTATGTGCCATGCACAGTCATGGGCATTAGAGACTCTGTTGTGAACCGAGCACACGGCTCTCCCAGCTCACTGGATAGACATTCTAGAATATAAACATCAAACAACATTACACAGGAAAAATATGACATTAAACGCCCTTCTGGTTCACATGATTTCAACTAGGTTTGTTCAGCAATGGAAGACAAAAATAACAATGTGAATAAGGCAATCCTTCCACCTGCCACTCTACTCAGGGAGTCCATGCCCAGAGAGAGACTGAGACGGGAAAATTGAATCTCTTCTTTCCTCCTGAGCATCTCGCTATGTGGAATGGGATTCTGATATTAATCTATTTTCTCATAAAGCATCACCCTTAAATAAGAGCCAACTGCTTCATGGGGTGTCCGACCAAAGGAAACAGCAATGTGTTCCAACTTGGAGGAAAAATGGTTCGGTCAAATTTACTGAGTGATGTTAAGTTGGTTTTCAACATGGCATCTCCCTGGGGAGATTCCAAGGGTTATTGATGACATGTGATTGCCACGGTCCATGTGAACTTTAGAATCTAATCCTTGATGGAGCGGGACTCCCCTGTATTATGCTATCCACTAACTCAAATCTGTGATATTCAGTCACTCAACACCACTTGTTATGATGTCCCTATTAAGTGTAACTCATCTGTGCACCAAAACTAGAAAGGTGAATGCAAAGAAGTACCACAATCAAAAAGTGAGCAGTACTTTTTGAATTTGTATAAGGTCATGCATCTCTACACTGTTTTGTGATGCTGATCCCATTTTTCCTGTATCTCCAGCTTTTCTGGGATTGCACCCTATTTTAGCTTAGACTCCAAAAACAAAATACCATAGACGGTATGATTGAAATAACAGAAATTTATTCCTCAGTTCTGAAGACTGGGAAGGTCAGGATCAAGGTACTGGAAAGTATGGCTCTTAGAGAATCCTCTCCTTGGCTTGTAGACAACTTCTCACTCTGTCCTCATAAAGCCTTTCCTTGGTGCATGTAAAGAAATCTGCTTTCCTCCTATAAGGGCACTAATCACATCATGAGAGCCCCATCTTTATGACCTCATCTAACCTAATTACCACCTCCCAATGCCATCACATTGGGGTTAGGACTTCAACCTTTGAATTGGAGGACAGGGACAAAAATATTCAGTTCACAGCAACTCTTTTGAACCCATACTCTTAGGAAATGCTCTTTCCCACACTGCAACTCTGTAGTGGGAGCTACCATCATTTCTCCAGATGCTGCTTTCCTGGTCATATTTAATTGACTAAAGAAGAGCAGTCCGTTTCAATTTGAGTCACTCATGTTATCTCATCCCCTGTCCATGTTGACTAGTTGATGGAAGAGTATTTGGTCCCAACCCAGTTAATCAAAGTTCTCTCTAGGATTTGTCCAAAAGTGTATCACATCATTTTCTATTGCTATAACTAAATATCAGAGGCTGGGTACATTATAAAATGGAGTGGTTTATTTAACTCATCATTCTGGTGGTTGAAAGGTACAAACAGGGGGTTAGGGCGACTACATCACAACATGACAGAGAAATGGAAAGGGAACTGACTGTGTGCAAAAGGGTGCCAGCCCAAGGAGTGGCCTCACTTCGTAACAGCCCACTCTCATGAGGATAAATCAGTCCTGTGAGAACTATAGAGTCCCTCTGAGGACAGTGCCCCCATGACCTGACTACCTTGCAGTGGCCTCACCTCTTACAGGTGCCCCTGTGTCCACACTGCCACACCAGCTCAGGAAGCTTTTCAGGACACTCAGACCATACCCAGACCATAGCAAAGTGGAACTGAAAGAAGAGACTCGGCCCCTTGGGTGGTGCGACTCTGAGATCTGAGGCAGGTGAACGGCAGCTGACCAGGTTTCCAGGAAGGAATATGGCACCTGTGCACTGATGGGAACAGAAATGGGAAAGGTGGGGGAGACCCCAACCCCCAGTAACAACTATTCCTGCCACCCGAGGACCACCAGACCTTTCCCCAGCAACACGAGTTGCCTATCAATTCTTTCTTCCTAAGCTGGCTCAAGGTGGCTTTCTGTCACTTGCAACCAAAGTGCCTAAGATACTCTTTGTGTGTGTGTGTGTGTGTGTGTGTGTGTGTGCTGGGGATTGATCCCAGGGCCTTGTGTGTGTCAGGCACGCACTCTACCCACTGAGCTATGTCCCCACCCCTCCCAAGATACTCTTTTTAGACATTTTTTTTCCATATTTTCCTCAGCTGGAGAAAAGAGCCCAGAGGGGTGAATTGAGCTCTCTGGTGCCCGGTTGCTATGGCATGAGTAGCAAGAATTAAAATATTGCTTCAGACCTTGATTCATGTTGTGGATCTTTAAAAGAGGTTTCCCCACTTCTGATCCGGTCCCCACTCCTGTGCGTCCTGCACTCTAGGTGTGCCTTTTTCACAGCCCAAAGCTGCACATGTCCTGCCCGGGTTCTGATCCTCCGGTGACTCACCACCCCATCAGAGTGCACGCAGACACTCCTCCCGGGGCGCACGGGCCCTTCTGGATCCGGCTCCTGCGGACCTTGCCTGCCCACGCCCTCCTCCCTTGGGCTCTCTGCCTGAGTCACACGCTGCTCCCTTGTTTGCCCACCTCGGAGGCCTGCCACCTTCCTCCAGTTCCCAACGGACCTGGAAGGTCCCCTTGCCACCTTCCCCCGAGGCACAGCCACCGCCTTCCTAGGTAGGCCTTCTTCCCGTGGACCTCCAGTCAAGCATCTGTCCCTCTGTTCCCTAATTCCCAACATCCCAGAATGGAGGTTCACGGGGACAGCTTCAGTAACTTCATCTATCGCTCGACTACGCCTGTCCCATAGTAGGGACTCAGTATGTTGCTCAGGAGACGAGCGAGTGTGAGTGGAGTAGGAAGGTCAGGGCGGGCATCCAGACTCCTATTTCTTTAATAACCAGCATCAGTTTGGGAGTTGACGGATGAGGATGCTTCGAAGCCGGGTGAGAGCTGAACGGGCAAATCGGAAGTGCTCTTCAGAGATTCATCTGCACTCCGTGTGCCCGATTAATGCGGAGCCGTTCGTCCTTGCCAAAGCTGCCAGGATCTATTAAGCAATTTAACTTATCCTCCCCGCACTTCAGGATAGCTCCCAAGGGCATTTTTCAGGCTGGGGCAGCCAAAGCATAAATGACTTAAGTGGTGAGCTTTCCATCCCTCCCCCTGGGAACCCATCCCACCTAAGCAGAGCTTTAATGGCCCTAAAGCACCGTGAAGCTAACAAGCACCTAAAGCTCTGACCAGAATTATCCTCAACCCTTAAAGAAATGCCCGCCTAGGGCCCCTGGTCAGGGCTGACCTTCTGAGTCACTGGAATAGGAAACCACCCTCTGAGGGGTAATTAGAATGGTCCCAGGAAAGTCCCCAGGCCTAAAGGATGCCCCTCAGCAATTCACTATGGTGGCCAAAATCCCCTCCATTAATCACTTAATAAATATTTATTGAGTACCTACTAGGTGCCAGCCAGGCACTTGGGAAATCTAGAAGGAATCATTCATTACAGTTTTGTTATTTTGAACGAACTCAGGCTTTATGTTGAGCTCAAGAGCAAATATTTTTTGAAGGTAAGACACTAAGCCTTATCAGTCACAGATACCTCCTTCCCAAGGAGACTGCAAAGAAGAAAAGAGCTGTATGGGAGGGGTCTTAGGACAGAGAGCAATGCAGGTTGTGCTGGGGAAGAGGAGTGAAAACTGTGAGGTGCGGGCTAATTCTTCATGTGGTGGTAGCCACCAAGGATCAGGACACCACTTCCATTCCCACGATGCTGCCCTATGGAGTTGCTAGACCAGAGAAGCAAGCAGAGTGAGCATGCTAAATATACCTCGCTTCTGGGATTAGCCTGTGTTCCACTGCTGGGTCCCACTCTTAATTCTATCAAGAAATGCTCTGGATTTGCATGTGGAGGGTGGAAGCAGATCTAAGCTTCCAGTTCAGGCAGGTACTGTAGCCTCTATGAGCAGAGCTCGCTTAGCAAGGGCCAACTCTTATACACTGCAACAACAGTCAAAGCAAAGCAGCCACAGCTCCCATTTCTCACGTACCTGCCAGGTGCCAGGTGTTCTATGTGATCAGCTTTTCATGATGATGTCAAGGGCATGCATTTTTAGGAAACCAAGGCTTGAGGGACCAATTGTTCAAGGTTACACAACTAGTCAACAGAGGAGGGAGGGTTAAATGAAATTCCTACGTGTGCAACTCTGGTACCCATGTTCTTTACTATTATGCTTCATAAATCATGAACAGAGTTCATTGTGAGTTCCATCCTTTGTTTATACCCTGAAGGAATATCACGAGGGATCCCATCTGCTATGGTTTGAATGTTTGTACCCCCACCCACAAAAAAATTCAGGTTGAAACTTAATCCCCAGCAACATAATATTAAAAGGTGGTATCTTTGGGAGAGAGGGAATTAATGCCCTAAAGAGGCTTCAGGACCATTTGTCTCTTTTTGCTTTTCCTCCATTCCCTTTCCATCATGAGAGGTCACAGAGAACATGGCACCATCTTGGAAGCAGAGAGCAGCCCTCACCAGACACCAGACCTGCCAGCACCTTGACCTTAGACGTACCAGCCTCCAGAACTGTGAGAAATAAATTTATTTTGTTTGTAAATCACCCTGTCTGTGGTATTTTGTTATAGCCACACAAGTAGACTAAGTCACCATCAGAACTTAGGAAATGAGAATACAGGTTTGCCCTCTGGGAGTTCATTTATAAAATAGAATTTTAAAAATGTTTACTTATAAAAAGATGGAATGACTCAACAGTAACCTGACCAAAGGTATGGATAGAGGAAGAGGATTAGGTGGTCAGGACTCCCACAAGAGGTGAAATCAGGGGCACGGTTTCCACGTGTTTTCTTTGCCCTGTCCTCTTAATACAAAATGAAAGTCCTGTGCAATCAGTAGGGCAGTTTTCCCACCGTCAGGGACAGAGGCATTGGGCATTTTCATAGCCTGATCCTATCAGCTGTCACTCTCATCTGAATTCCTCTCTTCTCTCTGGGTGTTGGTCCCTACACTGTGCTGCTTCGTGGCCACAGACATCTGAGCCTTGATGGTCACAGCTCTTTGCCAGTTAACAAACTGGAATTGTGAGTATTCATCCTCTCCTGTGAACTCAGGATCTCCTTTTTCCAGATATACCAGTAACCAGCTATACCAGATCCTTGACTTCAGTGTTTGCCTGTGCATCCTGCCCCAGGCTGACCCTCAGGCTCCTCTCAGGCCTTCTTTAGGTGAGCACGGG
Source organism: Urocitellus parryii (assembly GCF_045843805.1). Taxonomy (NCBI): domain Eukaryota; kingdom Metazoa; phylum Chordata; class Mammalia; order Rodentia; family Sciuridae; genus Urocitellus; species Urocitellus parryii. The sequence goes on along the minus strand of NC_135537.1, from coordinate 58,266,094 downwards.
CCCTGCCTCACTCCTTAGGAATCCAGGGGCCTTTGAGCTGGCCTCCTGTCAGCCTTCCTTCCTCACGGAAGCCTAGCTGTGATCTGCTGCAGTTGGGTCGGAACCCAGCAATGAGTCTTTCAGGTTTCTTCCCCCTTTTCACTGGAATCTGACTTCCAAGATTTCATGCTCCTTGACTGAACCAACCAACTGCATGACTCCTTTCCCAGGAATGAAAATTTAAAATGGCGGGATTGGGGTGCGGGGAGGTGTGGCCCCATAGTAAAGTGTGCACTGAGCTTGTAGGAGATCCTAGTTTCAATTCCCAGGGCCAAAAATACATACAAAATTAAAATTAAAATTGTCTGGGAAGCATCAAAATTCACTATAACAGTATTATAAAAAATACTTTAAATAAATATAGTATTAAAGGTAGCATTATGTATTATGGATATAGATACATATTATTTATCTATCATAATTAAACTCTAGAACTTTTTGACATATAAAAAGGAGAGAGGAGAATATCAGGAACTTCCACAGCTTCATCACCTCATTTTAACAGGAGCTGTCATTTGTCAATCTGGTGTCATCCATCTAGCACACTGTTCCCTGCAAGCACTTTAAAGCAAATCCCAGAGGACATATGAATTCACTCACAAACACTCAGACGCCACTAACCCTTAAAAGCATAACCATGATGCCATTATCACCTATAACAAAATGAGCAGTAAACCCTTAATAGAACCAAATACCCAGTCCTAATGTTCAAGTTTTCCAGATCATTTCCAAAGTCCCTTTTCACAACTGTTTGTTTGGGAAGCAAATAAGTTTCATACATTAATGGCACCTGGTTGTTATATCTATTTTCATTGAAAGCCACTCCTCCTCTCTGTTTATTCTAAAACTATTTATTTGTCCTAAAAACGTCAGTCATTTTCTGGTAGAATTCCCCCACATTCTGGACTCGTTTCCTTTTGGCGTTAACTAGTTCCACTAGGGCCAGAATTTTCTGTAAACTGTGGAGTTGACTTAAGAGTAAGTAAATAGAATTCCAGCCACATCTAAAAAGTTAAAAGAAATGGGTAAAGTCATTTTTAAAATGTTTTATTTAATGTAAAATAGTCAAGATACTAGCACTTCAAAATGCAATTAATATAAAATACAAGTGAGATATTTTATATTCTTTTTCAATAGTCTTCAAATTCAGATGTATGGACTGGGGCCACAGCTCAGTTGGTAGAGTGCTTGCCTCACATGCACAAGGCCCTGGGTTCAATCCCCAGCACCACACACACACACACACACACACACACACACACACACAATCAGATGTACATTGTGCTCTTAAAGCACAGTTCAATTCAGAAAGGCCACATTTCAAGTGCTGAAGGACCATAGCCATACTGGATGGTGCAAATCCAGATGCTTAATTAGACCGTAATAAACAATTGTTATATACAAAGAATAGAGGTTGCTGTTATTGAGGATTCTGTTTTGCCTTTTTATTTATTTATTTTACACAATGCCTTTATTTTATTTATTTACTTTTATGTGGTGCAGAGGATCTAACCCAGCACCTCGTATGTGCTAGGCAAGCACTCTACCCCTGTTTTGCCTTTTTAAAGAAAGAAGGCCTCTTTATGTTACCCAGGCTGGTCCTGAACTCCTGGGCTCAAGAGATCCTCCTGCCTCAGCCTCCTGAATGGCTAGGGGGTATGGGCAACCTGGTTAAGGTTGCTGCATAGTTCCTATTTTAAAGTATGGTATCAACCTTTCTCCAAATGGTTTTAGTGTCTGTTGATGAGCACTTCCAAATCCATTCTTTTATCAGGGATTTCAAAATCATAATTTTCTAATTCTACTATTCCTTCTGCATTAAGTATTAGGAGGAATTCTTACATAAAGATGAATTCTGTATCACCAGTTCTTTGGTTACTCAGAAATGTATCTTACACAGAAATGGTGAAACACAGGCTTATTCCTCTCTGTCAATTCTCAGAGAAATGAGAATTTCAAGCAACCTCTGATAGTGACCAAAGAGGAGGTCTTCTCTTATCATTATGAACTCATGGATTTCTATATTGCCACCTTTCTGTACACTGCAGTCATTATTCAGTCATTATTCTGTTTTTCTTTTTCTTTTTTTTTTGGGGGGGGGAGGTGGTACCAGGGATTGAACTCAGGGGCCCTCGACCACTGAGCCACATCCCCAGCCCTATTCTGTCTTTTATTTAGAGACAGGGTCTCACTGAGTTGCTTAGCATCTTGCTTTTACTGAGGCTGGCTTTGAATTCGCCATCCTCCTGCCTCAGCTTCCCGAGCAGCTGGGATTCTGGTATGCTCTACTGCACCAGGCCATTATTCCTTTTTGATGTTAAAAATTCTGTATCCTTTGCCAACAGGTCTCTCCAGCAGGCTCCTCGGCCAGTTTTGATAGCTTCTGTGCTTTTGGGCACAGTCAGGAGTCTCAAGCTCATTTGGGACATTCCCTGCCCCATCAGGAATCAGCTGCTTCTCCTCTCTGTCTTCTCGGCCTCTCTAAATGAGATCATGACCCAGAAGAATGAAAGAAAAGAAATGAGACGTACCAAGATGAGTCCACAGGACAAAAGGGCAGAGAAGGGGGGGGAGGACAGGAAGGAGGATAGGAAGAGACCAGGAGGATTCAGAGCTTCTCATGGCCCGGCTGGTCCCTATCTCTAAATCTCTGCTCTCCTGAACCTCCGTTTGAGGATGAGAACTTCTGGTGCCCTTGAGGGCAGGTGAAAGTTCAGTCAACCGGGAGCTCCACCTCACCTCCCTCTGCAAAAAGCCCAGAGCGTCGGTCCAAAGCTGCACACTTCCCACCCGGCCCTTCCTGAGCCAACTCCCTGGTGTCTCTGGGAGAACACAGTCAGCATCACCCCAATGACATCAGGGAAACTCCTACTTCCAGCAGTTTCTCCTTCAGCTGCAAAAATGGGCCGCGGTAGACTGGGCGTGGGCTTCTGAAGGCTCTGCAGGAAGCAGAGTTGTTTTCTCAGCCACCACATCTGAGCGCATCTCCTATGGTGGTGGGGGTGGGGGTGGAGGAACTCAGCTGATGTGACCCTTCCCATCCCCTCACCCTGTCCTCCACAGCCATGCCCGACGGATCGGCTACGCAGGGAGGAATCCATGCCATGTGGGGGGGCTCTTGAGAAAGATGGGGCTCAGCACAGAGGCAGGGATGGGGTATGCCTGACATTTCATTGCACTTAAAATTAGGTCAGCTTAGGAGAGCCCCCAGATGCCCACCATACTCCCCGAGTACAATCATGGATCTATTCTCAACAGCCTCCCTTGGCTGCCAGAAAAACTTTCTCAGCTCATTGCCGTTGCTGCCGCAGCCAGACAGCACTTCCGAGCCATTTTCTATCATTGTTAAGCCCCATGCTCCAGCCAGCTGTGACTGTCTCTGAGGCCAGGCTTTATCCTCCCAGCCCCAGAGGCTGTAAGCAGAGCCACCTGACCCAGTGAACCCCTTACTTGTCCATAATGTAGCGGGGAGAGCAGCCTTCCCATCATGCTCTCCACAACTGCCTCCTCCTATAAGCTCACAAGGCACAAGATGCTACAACTCCCTCCCCTACACCCCTTTCAGTCCACGGCAGCATGTCAGCCTCCTTGATGTCCCTGGCTCCTCAGCCATGCTCCCACCCCAGGGCCTTTGCATTTCTGGCTCAGGGCTGGTGTGCAGTAGAAGCAGGATTCAAGCCCAGGCACCAGGTCTAGAATCCATACCCTTCACTATGACACTGTATTGCCTTTTCCCATCTAATGAGTTCTTCACTTGGAACCTTGCCTTTACCTTTTTTTTTTTGAAGAGATGCCCAGTGTTTCAGCTTATTTTTTAACCCCTATGTCACTCACTGAACAGAAGCCCAGGACATCAACAGGAGGACTTCCTGCTATTCTCCAAAGCTCTTCAAGGCAATTGTTTCCTAAGAAACTCATAGTGCCTTATCTTAAATCTTAGGGAGCTTGACCTTTTCATAACTGGAAACCTTTCTCAAAGGCTGTTGATTTTTTTTCCATCAATGCTTTAGAAGGCCCTGTAGTAGGGGTAGCCAACACTGCTATTGGGCTGGGTCTATCTTGGGTGATTATCACATCTACACTTGCTGGAGGCCCTGCTAGCTGCCACAGGGTAATTGATACCTTCCCTCCCCCAGGCACTTTGTATCTATTATCTCAGATAATTATCGCTTCAGTTTATGAGTGGCTATCACTATCTCCTCTTTACAAATGAGGAACCTGTGTAATGACACTAAGGTGTGTATCTAGACCTGATTCCAAAGTCCACACATTTTTTTCATTAAGCTGCTCTATCTTTACGTAGATTATTTTTCCAACTCTCCCAACTCCCGATTTTGGGATCTGTAGTACAGTAAATGCATTAAAATGCAAAGACAAGCCAGGTGCAGTGACATACAACTGTAATCCTAGTAACTAGGGAGGCTGAGGCAGGAGGATCTCAAGTTTAAAGACAGCCTGAGCAACTTAGCCTGAACTTAAGCAATTTAGCAAGACCCTATCTCAAAATAAAAAATTAAAAGGGCTGAAGATGTGGCTCTATGGTTAGGTGCCCCTGGGTTTAATCCCCTTAAAAAAAATTGCAATTGCAAAGACAAATGGCAGTATCTCAATGTCTTAGTAGTAATCAACCCATGCTAGCCTCAGACCACTCTCCCATAGAAAGCTTGAGTCTGCGACCCAATAAGTTCTGATTTTTTTCAGAGTGTGCCACTGGGTTGGATTCCAGAGTATTTTAGGTGATGAGCAACATTTAAATTTTTGATATGTGTTGAAACTCAATCAGCACACCCAACCCATTGTATAAGATGTTCATGAGGATGAAGCTACGACAACTAAAAAAGTCATTAAACTGATAAGGAGCTAATATAAGTGGCTCATAGAGTGTTTGGCAAAAATCGAGACTGAGATTTGTGCAGCAGCAGGATCACAGCCAATAAGGTTTATCTGAGGCTCAGTTATTGCTAATTGAAAACTTTTCCTAATACCCTCCTATGGCAACTTGTAATATGGTCAGCACTGTCAATTTTTGATAGTCTCTACGGAGGCTGATTTTTTTTAAAAAAATCAAAGCTGTCAACGACACGCATGAGAAATGTATTAGGAAGGAACTGTCTCCTTGTCCTTTTGGCATCCCAAGCAGTGCACCACCTTTACAGAGAGCGAGCGAGAGTGATTGTGACACAGCATTGAGTTCCCTTGCTAGAATTGTCCATTGCTTGCTTTTAGCATGAACTAAAATTAGGACCATGACTTCCATTTCTCTGACACATTTAAAAAAAAAAAAAATCAAGAATGTAAAATACAGAACGTCTTTTCCCCTTCGTGTAGACACCTGGTGGGATTTACCAAAACACTACCTTAGGGCTGCAAGAGCTTATGGGAAGCAGTGATCCACCCCAAGAGTAAACAGTCAATGGAATGACAATTTTCTAGGAAGTGCAGTCTGGCTGCCGCAGCGGCAATGAGCTCAGAAAGGTTTCTTGGCAGCCGCGAGGCCATTGAGAACCAGGGGCTGTGATGAAGAAAGCATTCATCCGGTTATCTCCGTGGGAGTGCCTTCCGTGAGGCATCAGGGAGTCCGCCTGCTCTGGGGATTTCCTTTGGCATTACAGAAAATGATGCAGGGAAGCCTCCGTTCTCCGGAATAGGAGGCCAGAGGCCACCTGTGTGATGACTGCGGGTCAGGATTTTCACTCGTCGTCATTTTCACGGAGGTTGGCTCAGAAACCGGGTGAAATGATTCACTCGCTGCCCTGGCACAGTTGGGAGGGCAGCATGGAACTCGATTTCTAAAGCTGAGCCCAGGAGAAATACACTCCCTTCCTCAGTAAAGACTAGGGAGAGAAGGCGCAGTGGACCAGGGGAATCTCTCAAAATAAACAGTTGCTCCATCCATGTGCCTCTGTGTAAATGGCTTTATGTAAGTGCGGGTTGTGGCGATATTCACAATGGTAACAACCTGGAGGCAGCTCTCTTGTTCACCAGGGAGAGAGACTGGCTCAGGACATGGAGGTATGTCTGGTATGTGGGATGACGAAATGCAATGCAGCTATTTTCCAAAGATTACAGCTCATCGGATGTGTGAATTGACAGTGAGCTGTCCAACGTATTTACGTGGAAAAGATAAGTCACAGAAAGATCGACAGAGCAAGGTCCCACTATGGTGTACAATATGAACCTATGTGTGTCGATGCGTAGAGAAGGGCCTGGGCAAGAAGCAGGACCATTTGATGAACTCGGGTGGGGTGAGGAGATGCACTTCCTCTCCTTTCTCAGTGTACTGTTCTGTAAAAGGAAGGGAGACCCTGGCCTAAATAGGGGGGTATCTAGGCAAGTTCCCTGGACCTTCTTGGGGAAACTCACTTTTTTGGCCCTTGCTCTGGGACTGGGGAGAATCCAGCCTTGGGCCCCCAGCAGTGAGCCTTACCCATTGTGTGTGTGTGGGAGGGGTTGGACTCACTGTGTCCCAAGGACCAGACAACCCAGGGTGAAACTGAAGCCAGTAGGGCCTGTCTTACCCCTGTCCCTCCCCAGGACCAGGACTGCTTCTTTTCTTTCTTCCATGGGGGTCTGGGGTCTCCACCTTGCACTTGATTTGCTGGAGGGCTCACTGCCCCCAGGGCTTTCCCTTCTTCTCTCCTCTTGCCCTATCAAGGCTCAGTCCTCTGGGAGGGGAATCAATAAAAAAATTCCAGGCCTCTCTGCCAGGCGACTCATTTGCATTCTCACTGGAATTTTCCGGGGAAAACTAACTGGGAACAAATCCATCCATTCTATTAACATTGAATCTGTGAGCACCTCAGTTAGTTCAGATCCTGAGAAGGAACCTTGGCCACACTGATGGATGGAAGATCCCCTGCTGGGTCGGGTTCTAGCAGAGGCAGGTTTGGCGGAGGGACTACAGACAAGGGGCCAGGCAGGTGCAAAAGATGTTTTAGGGGAAGCGAGTTTTCTCTAAATGATCAAAGCAGACCAAGTAGGCACTGTCCGGGGCTGTAGAAAGAAGCCTGGACTTAGGGACAGAAGCACTGGACTCAAATCCCCACCTACCAACTGGTGGCCTCAGGCAAATCTAGATATCGGAACTCTCATTTTCCTCATGAGTAAAACAGGGATTAAAAAAAAATGTCTTTAAGCCTGGCATAGTAGCACACATCTGTTATCCCAGCGTTTTAGGAGGCTGAGGCAGGAGGATTGTGAATTCAAAGCCAGCCTCAGCAAAAAGTGAGTTTTTAAGCAACTCTGGGAGACACTGTATCTAAATAAAGTACAAAACAGGGCTGGTGATGTGGCTTAGCGGTCCCAGTACCCGCACCCACCCCACCCCCAAAATAGTGTCTTTATCCTAACCCATGGGATTCTTACCATATTGAATGTGCAATAATTTGCTTTCCACATTGGAATGTTCAAAGTGCATGGTATTAAGATGTTCACTCTTTTTTTCTTAAGGGCAGCAGTGTGGCCTTTCACCCAGGCAAAAGTGTGGCCCTTCTGCCTTAAGAGATCAGCCCCATGATGTAGCAGGTTGGCATAGTGATCAAAGGAATGAGCTCTGAAGCCAGGCAGCTGGGGTCTATTCATGACCTTGGGCAGCCCTCCAGACCCCAATTTTCTTGTTTGAAAATGGAGATGATAATCCACAGAGGCCCGATGAGAGGATTTGTTACTTGCAAAAGCAGGTGAGCAGGGCCTGACTGAAGTTGGCCCTGCGTGAATGATGGGCAGAGGCCACTGAAGAGGGTTGAAGGAGCTGTTCTGGCCACTGACTCATGCATTTGACAATAACCACAGCTGGGTGGGGGTGCACCACCCGCCCAGGTTGCAAGAGAATCATTTCCTAAGGAGGAAACTAGGGAGGGAGCCATGGAGGAGCGATGCATGCCTGGCAGTCCCTATCACACTGATTCTCCCCGATTACGGCATTAGCCACAGATAAAAACGGTCAGATGCCCAGATATGATGCTTTACTTCTTTATTTTTCTGAAACAAGAATGGGATCTAAATGATAAAACTACCAGTAAGTATTTTAAAGGGGCAAAGGAAGGAACTTCAACAACCAGTTTTCAAGATAAATCAAATCAGTAGAAGACGACTATTCATAAAGTTACGAAGCTCCCAAATTCTGTGAAACTGACTGCCTTCCTGCTAATCTAGGGTGGAGGAAGGAATTCTGGGAATACCAGGGGCTTCCGGTATCATTCAAATAGCACTGGCATTGCATCAAGTCACAGACAGAGATAGGGGGGAGCACTAAATTAGCATCATCTACCCTCCAGCATCAGTGATGAGGGGTGCATCAATAAAGTCTTTGGGATTTCAGAGGAAAGTGGGGGTAGTGGGGCCCGAGCTGAGCAGGGAGATTCAAGGGAGGGATGAGCAAGTCAGAGAATGATGAGAAAGGAGTCTTTAATATTGGAAAAGTATCCATCTCAAGCCTCTTTAAATTGGGTATGAGATGGTCTCTGTGTTAGACAGTGCTTTTTTGCCACCGTGACCAAAATACCTGACTAGAACAACTTAAGAGAAGGGAAAATTTAGTTTGGCCTCACAGTTCAGGAATTTGGGTGCATGGGCAGCCAATTCCATTGCTCTTGGCCTGAAGTAAAGCAGAACATTGTCCTGAAGAGGTAGAGGAGGAAAGGTGCTCAGTTTATGGGAGCAAGGAAGCAGAAAGAGAGAGGGGAGAGAGAAAGTAAGGACTCAGGGACAAGAGGTATTCCTCAAAATCATAGTGATCTGCTTCCTGCAGCCATGCCCCACCTGCCTACAATTATCACCCAATAGTCCATTCAAATGACTAATCCATCAAATGGATCAATCCACTGACAAGCCTCACCTCTGAACATTGCTATATTGCCTAACACATGAGTTCTTTGGGGGTCATTTTTAGAACTAAGTCATAATAGGGTGGAAGAAAAGAGAATTTTAACTTAACAAAGTATTCTTATGGCTGAGCATGGTGGCACACACCCGTAATCCCGGTTGCTCGGGAGGCTGAGGCAGGAGGTTGCAAGTTCAAAGCCAGCCCCAGCAAAAGCAAGTTGCTAAGCAACTCAGTGAGACCCTGTCTCTAAATAAAATACAAAATGGGCCTGGGGATGTGGCTCAGTAGTTAAGTGCTCCTGAGTTCAATCCCCGATACTTCTTCCCTACCAAAAAAATCAAGGTATTCTTATGATAGAGATTTAGTGGGCCTGGGTCTCTTGGCCAGAGTAGAACCATGATCTCTCCACTGACGTCCTCTTCCCTTGAAGCTGGGGGCCTTAGGCCTTACAACACCATGCCTAGAAGGAGAGGCACAAAGTCAGACCAAGGGTTACAGGTTGAATGGGTGTTCTGTACTAGGACTCAGCTTATTTTCCCAAAATAACTTGTTGGATATTCTAATTGCATCATATGCCTTATGGGGACAGTTCAAAGCATTCACTCTAACATCTTTGTGAGGAGAACATTATATACAGACGTGTGTGTGGCACAGCCTCATGAGATCTGAACTTTGCTGTTTTTCTTTCCTTTTCCCTTCCTAGTCAGAAACTAAGTGTGGATGTGCATTTTTAACCCCCAAAGAGAAATTCTATACAAGGGCAAAATGTAGGGGCCTTTGCAGTTGCAGGTCTCACTATGATTCAAGATGGTGCAACACAGCTCTGATGTAGCTGCTAGGGGCTCCCTGTGACAGACAGGCATGAAGTTTAATCAGGGGCCACTTTTCTGTCAGTGGTGGCCTTGAAGTTACCCACTGGAGAGAGTTCCTTTCACTCAGTCATGAGCCATGAAGTAAGTCAAGGGTTTCAAGGTCCCCAGAAGACATTTCTGCTGTGAACCTGTGAATGTGACTTTACCTGGAAAAAGGGTTTTGGTAGATGGAATTAAGTGAAGCATCTCGAGATCATTCTGAATTACAGTGGACCCTAAATCAATGACAAATGTCCTTATAAGAAAGGAGAAGGTGTTGTGAAGGAAGCCCAGAGCAGAGTGATGCAACCACAAGCCGAGGAATGCCAAAGATTGTCATGAGTCACCAGGAGCTGGGAGAGGCAAGCAAGGATTCTCCCCTAGAAATTTCAGAGGGTGTGGCCCATCCAATACCTAGATTTTGGACATCTGGCTTCCAGAACTGTGAGAAAGGACAGTCATGTGCTGCATACCAATGCTTCAATCGATGATGGATCACATATACAAGTGTCATGCCAGATTCGTGGGACCCCAATAGACCTCCAGGAGCCGAATCCGATGCAATCACACAAAAGTCTTTATTGCAAGCTCGAGCCTGGATTCACCAGTGTTTCTGTCGCAGTGGTCCCAAGGAGTGAATCCCGGTCCTTTGTCCAGTGAGATTTTATAGGTTTTGGGGGGAGACTCTATGTGTCACAACATCACACAGCAAATCATTCCATACCATGGGAAAGTCAAACAACAACTCTTAACATTGATTAGCACATTCACTGGCAGGAACAAGTTGGGTAGGGGTGATTGGTTAGTACAAGAGGGGGGTTCGTTTGAATTGATTGGTTTAATCCGTGAGGGGTATACGTGCTAAACTACATGGTTTCCCAACATGTTATCAACCACCAAGACTACTGGGGCGGGGGGTCATCTGGCATCCCAGGTATTTTCCCTGTCTCATGCTGATTGGAGGTTGCTAGGGGGGTTGCTATGGGTCCTCACCTAGCCTAACTGAGTCAGGGATACCTGGGGCCAAAGAGCTCTCCTGTTATTTACAGACAAACAACTCAGCAGGGTGGGTATGTGCCTAGGAGCTCTCTGTGGGTTTTTCCAAGGACCAGGGTCACGCCCCCTTCCTTTGGACAGGACTTGAGGTAGAAGCTGCTGTTATTTTTTTTTTTTCAAAAATGGAATCACATCAGTTTCTCACAAGAGCAGTCCATAAGATTATACCACCTAGTGTCACTGAAGTCTTCTCATTTGGTGTAAGTACCCTCTATGATGTTCCCACAATGACGAAATTGCCTAACAATGCATTTATCCAAATAAATCCCCAACTGATACATGACTGTAAATTTCTTCTGTTTTAAACCACTGCTGATGGTAATTTGTTCCTGGCAGCTTCAGGAAACCAATATGAAGCCCTTGATTTTTCTTTATATAGTATTCCACAGGTGTTCACTCAAAAGAGGGGCCTTTGTTTTTAAAGTACTCCTCCCCTTGTACATTTGCAACGTATCAGCATCAGGCTCAGAGAGAGCTGGGCTGAGGAGAGGGGCAGAAACAGAAAGTGGTGGTTCTGAAGTCAGAGGCCAAAGCTGACTCTGGACTGTGTACTCAGAAGAGTTACCGTCTGTTCTCTCTCCTCGGTCAGATGGGAATGTATTGGAGAAGAGCAAATGAGATAAGTCATGGGAATGCACCATGTTAATAGCCAGGGTTGGCTGGACCTCACTATCCTTCTCCCCCACAGTGAGCCCAGCCAGCAAAAGCCCCCTTGTTGAAGTCGCAGATCCAATGGAAGCTCACCTTCAGAGGTGATGTGAGCTCTGTTGTCAGCCTGCCTGGGTCCTCCAGCTTTGTGACCTTGGGCAAATTCCTCAGCTGTTCACTCATTCAGTCCTACTATAGATACTAGTAAGTAGCCAGTAGCACAATCACTGGTTGGTTGTAAGGATCCAGGATCTTAATACATGGAAGGTGATGGGTTATATAATGCTTGGCCCGTAAGGAAATTACCTGTTTTCATTAGCATCATGATTGGCTCTGAAAATGAAAGCTCCAAGCTCCAAGCAGAAAGTCCTGGTGCCCTAAAGCCAGGTGTCAGCCTGCACCTCAGGCCTCCTGGGCTGAGTGCTTGAATGTCACCATTGCTCACTACAGCATTGCTTCTGCGACAGTCCAAGTTGAAAAACATCATCAACAAATGAAGGAGTCCAACATCTTTTCCAGAGTTAATATTTGTTAAGTGAATAATCACTTATCCAAAGCTGGACAATGTTTTCAATCCCTTTTTCTTCTGTTAAATTCTCCTCCACAATTAAATTTCTAACTTAAAAAGCCCATATGTTGAATAATCTCATTTTTTTCAAAGTTTACCCATCTGGTTCTGCATTTTTCTTCCTATGGCTCTGAATGTCTATGTGCATGGAAAGGTGTCTGTGATAATGTTCAGCAAATGTTGACAATGGTATGTGATGATGTAATTTTCTTTTGCTTATATTTTTTTTCCTTTGTACTTTTCTTTGTTCCGTGAGCATGTATAAAAATGCATGGATCATTTTCCATGCATTTTATGCTAAATAAAACGAAAACAATTTTAAAAGTTTATCTGTTGATACCTAGAATAGGCAAATTCAAGGAGACAGAAAGTAAAATAAGAGGTTACTAGGGAATGAGGAAGGGGGGAATGGGGCATTATTGCTTAATGGGTAGAGAGATTTTGTTTGGGAAAATTTTAAAGTTCTGAAAAAAAAAAGGATTGGAAATTCGGTGCCCAACACAGTGAATGATACTGAATCGTATATTTGAAAATAGTTGCAAAGGCAAATTTTGACTCATGTGCATTTTACATGATATTAATGAAATTAAAAATTGTGTGTGTATGTGTGTGTTTGTGCGTGTGCGCACGCACGCATGCATGCATGCACACATAGTTTTCCATCCTGTGGTGCATCAATAGTAGATGATTAGGAAACCAGTATGCCGAAAAGCCTGGTCAAGGGCTGGCTTCTTCAGCTCAGTACTTGTGTAATTGGAGCTGTAAAGAGTTAACTCTAAGAGTCTTATGCGGGGATTTCAGGATCTTAGGTAGGGCCCAGGAAAGACAAACCTGCTAAATAACTTTGAAAAGAGGATAGGGACTCTTTCTTTTACCCTTGAAAGTCCAGTCAGTAAGTGGGGGCTTCCTTTTCCTTTGCAAAACTGGTCAAGAAATTCTGAATCTTGTAGCTGTTCTTAGATCCCTCTTTGTATCTTCTCATTCAGCTAAGTAGCCCATGTTTGGCCCAGTGATCCAATAACCAATTCCAAGTTTTCATCTGAGTGTCTGGCCTGGAGCCTGTCATCTTCCAATAAGGAGGGGCAATCTGCTCTGTTTCTCTGAGGAAGACAGATGTATTAGCAAATCATGAACCGGAGAAGGGCCTTCAGGGCCCGTGTCAGGCCTGTCAATTCCAAGACCCTCAGAGTCTTTGTTGTACATTGCTGCCATGGCAATGGCTGGGGACAACACCTGGTGGAGTGGGAGCCTGCCAAGGCCCACTGTAGCAACAGCAAGGGACAAAGAGGGTATTTCCGGGACGGTCAATGGAGCAATTAAGAGACAAGGGACCAGATCGAAGCCAGCCAGACTGAAGAGTCTGGAAGTATTTGACCTAGAGTTTAAACCACAGAGGCTGAAAATATAATTTTTAAAAAAAAAAAATCAATATAATTGCTTTTGTAAGCACTAAATGCTGAAGGACACCCCCTAAGTTAGTTTCTGATTGTTTTATTCTAGGGCATGATGACCAATAAGAACGTTGGCCTCCATTCCTGGCACTTCATGGAGTTTATAATTACAGCAGATCCACAGAGAGCTCCCAAGCACCCTGGCGCATCCAGGCGAAACCAGCTGTTTGCACACAGACCTTGAAAAGAGCAAAGCTTACAGACTGTAAAACATGTTCTCATGTTAGCATCTTTCTCGTGAGCACTGCCCCTACGCTGTTAACACAGTCCGAGGAGTCAAAGTGGCTTCCCTGTGAGTTTCTCTCTCCACCCCCCTGGAAAAAAAAAAAAAAAAAAGAGGGGGAGTTTTAAATTTCACATTCTGTGATCTAACTTCCCATTTCCCACTCACAAACAAATGACATCTGGCCACTCTCAACAATAAACTTGGAAAGATGAGACATTTCCTGTTAGTTCTCCATGTAACCCCTGCTTAAACTTTTAAATTCCTGAAAGAATTGCCTGAAAAATAAATGGATCATTAAAAAGTGAGGAAAAGGGGAAGGGGGGGTGGGTGCTAAGGAACCTGCTACAAGATCCCTGTGACACTTAAGTCTGTGAGGTTTTACTAGTATTCTGACATTTTTTTTTTTTAAATCATGTTTTAACACTGAAAGATCAAAACAGGTTTGTTATTCTGTACAACCATCTCCTGGAAATCCCAATTGGAAAAAAAAACTTCCACCAGGCTACTGGATCCAAGGATGCAGCTAATTGCCTGATTCCTTTAAGTGGTGGTAGAAAATATTCTGAAAGCCTCCTCCTCTGTTTTTTATCACCTTGCTTATCTATCCACTCAATTCCTAAGAAATTGCACGTGGCCTCACAGTCTCAAAAGTTATGCAATACCACTAACTTTCAAATCCACATTTCCAAATCTGATTTTTCTTCTTTATCATCAATTCCCAGTGGGATATTTTGTCTTGGAGGCCCTGTCCTTATCTCCCACTTAGCATGACTAAGGCCAGTTACTCTCACTAGCCTCCCAAAGCCAGCTCTGTTCTCCACACTTCCTCTTCCTGTCAATGACACAAACTTTCTCCAAGACCCAGTCTCAAATAAGGGCATTACCATGGAGAGCCTGGGCTATCCCCCTCTTAGGCCCCAGGGACAGTGAGACAATCTATTGCACCACACCCATTCCTTCTTTCTAGTCCTACACTCACCAATCTCTTGCCTACATGCTTGACAAGTCCATTGATCTCCTAGTAGGTGAACCTCTTCCACTTTCTGTTACCAGAAAAGTACCTGATGGCCAAAAGAGCTAATGCATTCTTTTTTAAATTTTTTTTTTTTTTTGCTGATGGACCTTATTTTATTGATTTATAATTTATATGTGATGTTGAGACTCCCACCCAATGCCTCACACATGCTAGGCAAGTGCTCTACCACTGAGCCACAACCCCAGCCACTAACTAATGCATTCTTAACATTTACAACAAAGTAGGCTTCATGGGCTCTATAGTATGAATTTAAATGTTCCTCAAAGGCCCATGTGTTGAAAGTTTGGTCGCCATAGCGCTATTGTAAGGTGATTAAACCTGTAGGAGGTAGGGCCTAGAAGATATTGGGGCGAAGGCAATCTATAAACCTGTCCCCAAGTGCCTGACCGGGCTGGGACCACAGTCTCAATAACTGGACAAACATCATGCAGCAGACCCTAATTCGGTTCCACGTTTGTGTCTTAACAGAAGAAGTCGGAAAGGGATGAAAGAAAAAGCACTAGTGACACGGCTCAGCTATTCTCTTATCTGTAGTGAGCATGATCTTTTCCCATGCACTCAGTTTCAAAAGAAAAATGAATTTATTTTCCTATAGCTGGTCTGAATTTCTATTCCAAGCCCCCATTTCCAGATTGGATCTTAAAGCCGGGAGAATGATCCTAGAAAAAAACTGGGGACCTGGTTCTAGGTGACATTGAGCCTCCACAAAGGACCCTACTGAAACAATCACGGCCTCTACGGCCACTGATTCACTCTCATCACAGCTGTCTCCACCCACTATTCAAACCTTCTTGTGCTCTTTGGGCACGTCCAGCTGTGGGGATGTTGTGTGACTGGGGGTGGCCCACAGAGGCAGGCTGTCCACCAAGAGATGCCACCCTCAGGCTCATGGGAGCATTTCACAGCTCCCAGGTGAGGCCATCTCAGCCATGCCTGCTCGGGAGCCCTGGTACTCACCTCCTCCAGGGCTCACCCAGAGGCCAGGGCTCAGGTCTTACCTCTCTCAACTTCTTTAAACATGCCTGGGTCTCCGCTCTCATCTACCTGGGAAAGATGGAGGTGGAGAGGGCTGGGGATTCGCTCACACTTTCCTCATTCCCCATTTACTCTCCATTCATTCCAGACATCTAACTCATTGTCCAAATCAAGGGTTTCTGGCCTGATTTCCCTCATAAGCCACTTCTCTCTAATCACTCATTCCTCGAGGCAGTGACTATCCATGACCTATCCATGACCTGTCCATGATCCGTCCATGACCCGTCCATGACCCGGCCATGACCACCTACCTGGGGTAGAACAAGGGCTATAGAGTAGAAAGAAATTTTGGAGAGAGCAGAAATTAATATTTTAAAATTATATAATGTGTCACAGTCATATCTGTTTAACAGACATCAATCAAACATCCCTTCCACATGAAAGGTACTGTGCTGGTACCACCCAAACCACCAAAGCAAAGTGGAACAGCCACAGCCCCCTGAAGCTGATAACTCGTGGGTGGGCACCCAGTGTGGAGGGGGAGAGCCGTAGATTCCTCCTGTGCTGAGGAAGCTCAGACAGCCGTTCAAATACGGTCTGCTTAGACACAGGACAATGAGAGCCTTTGGATTTATTTTTTATCAATATAGATAAACAGAAGGGACAGCGCCTGAGAACAAAAGCATTGTGTGAGCCATCTTGACATCCTTAATGAAATGTACACACATAAGCATGTAGTAAGTCAAATACTCATTTCTTTGAATAGTGCCATTCATCTTAAATTCTACTTGCCAACCTTTGACTATGTCCCCCCCCCCCCAAAGTATGTGTTGTCAACTTAATCCACAGTTACTATAGTTTGAGTCTGGAATGGGCCTCCAAGACTCATGTGCTGAAGGTTTAGTCCTCATCTGATGATGCAGTTGAGGGGGGGTGAAGACTACAAGGGGTGGGATCTAGTTGAAGGGATTGTGCCATAGATGACTGTATTTTGTCCTTGCTTCTTTCTCCCTGTTCCTTACAGCCCCAGAAACAGTGGAGCCAGCTGACAATGGCCTGAAACCTCTGAAACTGTGAGCCCAAATAAATCTTTCCTCAAGTTGTTCTTCTCAGGTATTTTGTCACAGCAATGAAAAACTGACCACTAGACCAATGCATTAGCATGGGGAGGGGAACCCAATTGGAAGTATCGAGGTCATCAGGGCTTTACTTCAACAAATGGGTCAATTCCCATTATAAAAGGACTTTGGGGGCTGTGTGCTAGATCTCTTGCTCTCTCTTAGAGATTCTCTCATTATGTGATGCTTTCCGCCATGGGATGACCCAGCAAGAAGACCTTCACAGGTGTGGCTTCTGGATCTTGCCTTTCCCAGTCTCTAGATCCATGAGCCAAGTCAACTTCTGGTCTTCAGAAATAACTCATTCTGTGGTACCCTAATACAGCAACACAATGTTCCTCCTTTTGAGTTCCCGACACCTCAAGCTGTGGACAGGAACGAGGGCTCTTTGGTTTCCTTTGTGTTCTTTGAAGTGAAGGGAGAGAGGTCAGGAGTCCTGGTAGCCTCTCATATCCCCCTCTCCTCACCATGGCCAGAAAGTCACCTGCCTGGGGTGGGGGTGTACCTCCCCACAAGGGGCTGTTAATGAATTTCTCCTGGGCTTCTCCTTTCCAGCATGGACTCCTGGGCTGCTTCATTTCTGCCCTTGGCTCACCTTTTGGTCAAGTCACTTTGGTCACAAATAGTATACACAGGATGGGGGGAGGAAAGGCCATGAGAACAAAACAATTCTAAAATGTACAAAAGGGGCAGGACACCCAGCTCTGAGAACTCTTCTTTGCAGAGAATCCTGTCTCTGTTCTATCCTCAAATAAAACTGGCTTCCTACGCTGGCCTTGGTGTCTCTTGGGTGCTCCATCTTCACATCTGGGGAACCGGAACTCAGCCCTGACTGATTTTCATCACCAGTGGTATCAGCACCAGGCACCTTGGAGTCCAGCCTTGGAGTGTCAGGCCAGGATAATACTAAGGAAAACACTGCCCAGCAAGATGCCCACAGGGAGATGTAGGACACACCAACACAGAAGGCCAGCTACATTCTAAGAAGAGTGGAAAAATAATTGTAAAACTCCCTGGTGGCCCCATGAGGAAAGGAGAGATTGCTTCCCCAATGCCACAGAATCGCATCCAGAAAATACTATTTTTAAAATTCAGATTGATTTGTGATCACAAAGGAAAGGCATGTGGGTTTCTGGCTCTCTGGTGACGGTGACGTGCTTGATGTTGGATTCTGAAAAAGATGACATATCATTTATTAAGCAACTTATGGGAAATTTTTTTCTAGCGTTTATTCAAAAAAATTGCATTTATTTATTTATTTTTTTTAATTGGAGCTGTACGTGTATTTTTCTTAAGCAGTTCTTACCAGCTCAGGTCAGAATGAAGCCACAGAGGAGGACAGTGTTCTTATATTCCTCAGTGTTTGCTGATAATCCACATGGTCCTGGGAATCTTTGGCACTGAGGATAAAGGTGGGTAAGCCTCAGCCTGGATCCTAGAGGAGCTTACAGCACCCAGGAGGAAGAGAGTTAATACTCTGGGGAAGAAAAGGAGGAAGTGTGTCAAGAAGAAAGAAGAGATGGCTAAATTCTTGGACTAGTTTGCAGAGTTAGACCTGCTCAAATGGTTCTCATCTTGCTCTGGGGGAAAGCCAGTCCTTCAAGGGCCTCCAGGGTCCTGCTCCATCTTCTTGGCTCCTCTATAGTCTCATGTCCTCCTCTTCTTCCCCCTGCTCTCTCCCTCCCTTCCTTCCTCATACTGCCACACTGGATTTCTACCAGACATCTCAGCCACAGGGCCTTTGAACTTACAGTTCCTCTGGGATGTTCCTTCCAGAGACACACTCACCTCTATCAGGCACCTCTATCAGCTGCCACCTTCCCTGTGAGGCTCTCCTTCCCCCAACCTTCCCATTCCTCTCCACCTCCTACAACAGATTCCAGTTGTTCTTTTCTGTTTTTCAAACCTCCCCAAAACACATGGTGGATCCTGCAGAGGTCTAGGAACCTCACTTTGAGAGCTGCTATGTTAGAATTCCCTGGGAGATTCATTAAAATCCAATTCCCAAATAAAGTGCTAATTCCCCCACCCCACAACCACCAAAAAAACCCCAACTCCCAGCCCAACCCAGGTGATTCTATTTTAATGGCTTTGGAGAGGAACCTGGAAATCTACATTTTAAAAGGCAATTGGGGCACAATTTTAATGATATGGTCCAAGACCACCATTTGCAAAAAACCATGGGAAATCATTGAAAGATTTTAAATAAAAAGTGACAAAAAATAGGAGTTGTGGGTGTAGCTCCTGATAGAGCACTTATTTAGCATGTGCAAGGCCTTGGGTTAAATCTGGAGCACCGATTAAAAACAAAAAACATAAAACCCAAAACCAAAAAGTAAGTAACAAGATTAGATCAGGACTGCAGGAAGCCCTGGGGTCCTGGAACCAATACTGGTACAATCAGTTGAGGATTCTCTTGCTCAACCCAAATAGAAATCTGGACTAGGCAAAGTGCAGCTCCCTTAGTGTTAGCAGCTCTGAGTGTTGAATGCCAGAGGCTCTCAGCTCTTAGTCTTAATGGCCGTACTCTCTGCTCACCTGACAGCTAGAACCAGCAACTGTCAACAGTTCTCTGAAACTTTCCCAGCAGTTGGAGCCAGTGGCTCCCAACCATGCTCCACTGCTGATTCCCACTCTCACCACTCTCTGGCTACTAGCTGATTCCAGTGTTACTAGTCCTGGCTGCTGGCCACTGTTAGTGCCAGTAGCCTAAATGTCACCAGCTCTTAGTGCAACCAGCTTACCTTGCTCTACTTAAGATAGAAATCACAAATAGGCAAAGTAAAATTCATTCAAAAGAGATCTTATTGGAACATATGCTTCAGTATAATGGAAAGCAACGCCTGGAATGTTCTGATAAGGGAATGGGAAGGCTGCTTATATAGGAAAAAAGGTGAGCTCCTGCACCAGCGGTGTCCTGCAGGTTAGTCACAGTTTGTGCTTAGGCATGGGTAGAAAAGGGTCTTGTGGCCTGGATTGGGAACAGCTAAAGGGCTGCAGAGGAGTGGAGTCATTCAAGAGAAGCTGCATGACTCACACACACACACACACACACACACACACACACACACATAAAATGGTTTTGTTTCTTTTTTTGCCATGCTGTGTATTGAACCCAGGACCTCACACAAGCCAGGCGAGTGCTCAGTCACTGAGCTACACTCATCTGGGATGGACCTGTCATGGAAGCTGCTGCAGCCAAAGCAAAATTTCCCACATGGCCACAAGGTGCATGGAGCAGCCATGGCTGTTAAAAATGGAAGAAACAGATTTTAAGGATACCTCTTGGGTAGTTTTGGATCCTTCTGTTCAGTTTCAATACCAGAGAGATCATTGTCTAAATGAGAGGCCAGCTAACTGTACTCTAGGGAGTGAAATCCTGCTCCCGCCCATTTTTGTAAATAAAGTTTTATTGGAACACAGCCATACTCACTCTTTCCCCCACATCCCTGCCTTGTGGATGGAACCCAGAGCCTCAGGCATGCTGGGCAAGCTCTCTACCATTGAGCTACATCCACAGCCCCACAACCATTCCTTTATGCTATTGTCCATGGCAGTTTTTCTACTAGAATTGCAGAGCTGAGGACAGTCAATATTCTACATCTACAAGATCTGCTTTTATGGATTAAAAATACTTGGTAAAAACAATTGCTTCTGTACTGAAAATGTACGGACTTTCCCCTCCCCTTGTCATTATTCTCTAAATAATAAAGTACACCAACTTTTCATATGGCGTTTACATTGTGTTCAGTATTGTAAGTAATCTAGAGGTGACTTAAAGTATGCAGGAGGATGTGCATAGATTATAGGCAAATACTATACCATTTTATAAACAGACTTGAGTATCTGCAGATTTTGGTATCTGAGGGTATGCAGGTGCCAATCTCTTCCCCGTGCCAAGGGATGATTGTAATTGTGATAGAAACTGCACAGATGGCTAAACAAGAAATACTAAGTGACGCCTTTTGGAAAAAGTTTGCTGAGCCCTGGTCTAAACCAAGGGCAAGATTAAGGGGTGGATGGAGTATGGTGGGCATAGGGAAGCGGGAAGGGTTGAGCACCCTGAGGATGAGCTCAGACCACGGAGTGAAGGTGCCACCAGCCGATGAGTCATGTGCTGGAAGAAGCACAGAGTTGGCAGCTCAGCAAGGGTGGGAAGCACATTTGGGGACTTATGTTCTGTACATCCTCCAGGCTTAGCATACAGTTCCACTGAGGTTTCCTATATGTTTTCCCCATTGTTTAGGAATTTTTCTTCAGAAATAAAACTGTAGCTATAGATAACGAAAGAACCCCACACACTGAGCTAAAAGGCATTATCTCATATATCCTCAGATCCAATGAGATGATATAATTATTTCCATTTTACAGATCTTAAAAATGAGGTTCAATAATTTGCCTGGGGACAGATCTGTTGGCCTCTAGAGTTTTTAACACTGCCTTTGGCAAACTTGAAGATGTACTGCATACTTTCCGTAGATTACAAAGGAATGGTTTTGTTTCTCTTTTGCCATGCTCAGTATTGAACCCAGGACCTCACACAGACAGGCAAGGGCTCAACCACTGAGTTACATCCCCAGGTCACAAAAGGGGCTTTCAAAAGAGCAGTCCCAATTACAGGCAATGAAGGACTCAGCTGTTGGTGTTTCCACCCAGAGTTTCTCTCTACCCTTTGCTTCCTGGTTTGAAGTCGGTTTCTTTATACTTAATCCCATCTATGGTAACTGAATATTTTTATTAATAGTTGTGGTAGCATCTGGCCAAGGATTTTGACAAGCTAAATGAAATACACTGTATCTGTTGGTAATGTAGCCACACTTATTGATACCTTCAGAGCTGGAGCAGGTGATTCAGTCTTGAAGCCATTGAAAGCCCAGTTCTCCCGGCCTCCTGCAATAGCCTGAGGGTGAATACTTTAAAGACCAAAGGCCCTCCCCAAGCTAATAATGGTACCTCCGGGTTTTAGCAGAAACTCAACTTTCTTCACATTAAAGGCTGAATGTACTTCACTGCCACGAGGAAGGAAAAAGAATCTTTATTCCGACACTCTATTTCTTCTGGCCTCAGCTAAATAGCATTGTAAAACTGCTCCCAGTCAAAAACAAGCAGAACTATGTTTATTTCCAGAAAGCAATACAATAATCTCTTGATAACCCGGGGTTACTTTCCTATAAAGATTAAGGTAGAAAAAGAAGGGTGGGGAAAAAAAAAACAGGAAAATGCCTTTAAAAACACATAGTAAATGGTAGTTCTAGAGACTTCCACTTCCCAAATCCATTGCTGTTCAGAATCTGCTCCAGTACCTGCCTCTTCCTTCACCTCCCCCCACTTCCTTTCCTGGCTTCTCAGGGCAAGTAAAATGAAACCTGAACTCCACACTGTGGCCTGTGATCTAGGACCCCCTGCTGGTCCCCATGATGGCTTCTGTGGGGTCCTCAAGGCCACACGCTTTCCACCTCTAGCCTTTGGCCCTCACTGGAACCATGTGGAATGCTCTCCTGATCTGCCTCCTCCAGGTGTGGGCTCCAGTTTGACTTCTAGAAAGGCTGTCCAGGAATGCCACGCAGGCTTCAGTCTTCTTCCTTCCTAGCGTTTATCACAATCAGCGATACAGTTGGCCCTCCTTCTCTGTGGGTTCCTATCCACAGAGTCAACCTATTGCAGACCGAGAACACCTGAGAAAAAAATTGCGTCTGTACTGAATATGTAGAGGTGTTTTTTTTTTTTTGTTGTTGTTGTTGTTTGGTCATTTTTCCATAAATAACACAGTATAGCAACTGCTAACATAACATTTGTGGATATTATAAGTAATCTGGAGGTGATTTAAAGTCTATGGGATTATATGTTCATAGATTATATGCAAATATTACATCATTTATATAAAGGGACTTGATCATCGTCAGATTTTGGTATCCACAGAGGTCCCAGAACCAGTTCCCTATAGGTGCCAAGGAGCAGCTGTAGTCTTATTTGTTTTTAAAATGGTCTCTTTTTTCACCCTTCTAGAAGGTACCTTCTGTAAGGCCAAAAGCAGTGTTTGCCTTTTTTCACTGGTGAATTCTGGAAGGTTAGAATAATGGTGAGCACCTAGTGGGCACTCAAAACTATTAGTTGAATGAATGACTGAGATTTTTTTCCCTCCATTTTTGGAAAATGTTTCACAGTGTCTGCCTCTCTTTTTTTTAAAGGGTTTAGAATCAGTTCTTTCTAGCTTGAAATTTTATGTAATTGCCCTTACGTAAGTCTTTGAAATGGCTCTGTGATGTTCCTCAAATTCATCTGTAACTTAGAATAATTTTAATCAAAATTCCAACATAATTTTTCTTAGCCCTTAATAAACTGTAAAAATTTACACAAAAGAGTAAATGTTTAAGAATAACCCAGATGTCTGTCCCAAAGCGTAGTGAAGTAGGCAAGATGAGTCCCCCAAGAGACAGAGACATTACAAAGCTAAGGCAATTTTAACAGCATGGTATTGACACTGGAGCAAATAAAAAAGATAGATCGGGGTATAGACATGGGACTTCAGGGCTTTGTAGAGTTGGTATATCATATCAGAGGGGAAAGGGCAGACTATTCAATAAACAGAACTGGAACAACTGTCCACCCGTGTGAAAGATAAATCACCATCTTGTATCACACACACACACACACCGAAGAGATTAAAACCTAAGTGTAAAAACATTAAAATTATTAGAAGAAAATAGAGGTAATCTTAGGTTAAGGAAAGCTTACAAACCTTAGGCCCCCAAAATGCAAACTATTGAAACTATGAGGTAAAACAAATCTTTCCTCTGCTAAGTTGATTTTTGTCAGGTATTTGGTCATAGGGATGGAAAGCTAAAGATGTGAGTGAAGGGAATTCTCATGGTGCCCCTTGGGGCAGCATTTTAATAATACCTGTTATAATTCCAGAGTTCCTAACTAAGACACAGCAACTACATTTTATGATATGTCTCTAAAGAAATCTGAGGCAAGATTATAAATGCAGCATTGCTTTAAATAAAAAAAAATTATAAATGTATATCAGGAGAGAAAATGCTTAAATAAAACCATACATAGTACATTAAGAAAAATGAATCAGGTCTGTAGGTTAATATAGGTAACCCTCAAAACATGCTGCTTGATAATGAAAGTAATTTTCAGATTAAATTTCCAGTGTGGTGGTCACTTAAAGAAAAATGCCCACTATGCATTTTCAGGGGATACATATAAATGTATGTAAGGCGGCAAAATGCAGTCTGGCTGTATACCCACAAGTTCATAACTAACAGTTCTTCTAGAGAGAGAAGAGTGATAAGTTTGTGGCACGGTGGTAAGTGGAATATTAGCTATTGTAGTGCTCTGCATTTTTGGAAGCATGTATTCCTCTATCTCCTATGGAATTAAAATAATTTTTTTAAAAAAAATATTGTTCACTTAAGAAAATAAACCTGCCCCAAATGAGTTAGGTACAGAAATTGAAAGGAAACCATAAGAAAATTTTATAGCAATTTGACATTGCCCCAATATCCAAGCTCATGATCGGTGGGCTCATTTCTAAAGAGAGCAAAGTCCAGTTGTTAGGTTCAGCAAGAATTTTCTCTGGTGAGGAGAAGAAGAAAAAGGAAGAGAGATTCTGAGTAAGAGGAAAATTCAGCACACTGCATGTTTGTCAGCTTTCCTTCACTGTGACCAAATACCTGAGAAAATCAACTTACCAGAGGAAAGATTTGTTTGGGTTCATGGTTTCAGAGATTTCAATCTATGATCTGCTTGTTCCTGGTGTTTCTGGGCCTGAGATTAGGCAGAACTTCATGGTAGAAGGACTTGGCTAAATAAACTGCTCTCCTTAGGGCAGCCAGGAAGCAGAAGGTAGGTGGGAAGGGGCTGGGGATGAGAAATAACTTACAGGACATGCCCCCAGTGACCTACATGCTCCCATGAGGCCTCACCTCTTGCAGTTTTCACCACCTCCCTATGGTCTACTCAACTAGGAACCCAACAATGGATTAATCCACTGATGAGACCAGAGCCCTCACGCTCCAATCACTTCCCGAGTTGCACCTCTGAATATTGCTGCGCTGGGGACCAAGCCTTCAACACATGAGTCTTCGTATCCAAACCATAAGTCTGCAGATGTGAAGACAGAGGGCCACATGGAAACCAGTGTGAGTGGCCTCTAGGAGCTGATAGAAGGTTCCAGCTGATAGCCAGAGAGAAAACCATAACTTCAGTCCTACACAGGGAGCTGATTTTGACTGTGCCTAGAAGCAGTTCTTTTCCTAAACCTCAGATAAACCCAACCAACATCTTGATTTCAGCCTTGTGGTTCCCACTGTGGAAGGCCTAGCCTTCCGACCCACAAAACTGTGTGCTAGTAAATAAGCGTTACTTAAAAGAAAAAAAAAAAAAAAAAGAAACTTGGGCCAAACCAAGGTCAAGGTTATGTTTTTGTGGGACAGATTTTCTAGACATATATTAGATAGCCCAAATCTCCACTCCTGCTCTAGTTATCTTCTTTTTATTTAAGGTGTATGAGAGTAGGATGTTGCTTTCCCAGGGACAATTAAAAATTGTTGTAGGAAAAACAAATATTTGTAGGCATTTGAGATTGTCACAATGACTGGGGGGGGGGGCTTTCTTGCCTCTTACTATGAGCATAGAAAATGCTATACCCTCAAAAAAAGATTTTTTTTTTTTTTGGTACTGGGATTGAACCCAGGGGCACTTAACCCCTGAGCTACATCCCCAGCCCTTTATATATTTTATTTTTAAGACAGGGTCTTGCTAAGTTGCTGAGGCTGGCTTTGAACTCGTGATCCTCCTGTCTCAGCCTCTCAAGCCACTGGGATTATAGGAGTGCACC
Source organism: Urocitellus parryii (assembly GCF_045843805.1). Taxonomy (NCBI): domain Eukaryota; kingdom Metazoa; phylum Chordata; class Mammalia; order Rodentia; family Sciuridae; genus Urocitellus; species Urocitellus parryii. The sequence continues at coordinate 58,240,454 of NC_135537.1, read as the reverse complement.
ATTGTACCCAATTAAATCCTAAAATCTTACAATGCAAGAAACACTGCTCCATGAATGGTCCTTCCAGTTGAGAAACATGAGCCTGACATAAAGCAAACTGAACCTCATAGCTCACAGTAAGAGAAAATTCAGCACACTGCATGTTTGTCAGTTTTCCTTCACTGTGACCAAATACCTGAGAAAATCAACTTAGAAGAGGAAAGATCTAAAAGGTTTAAGATGTCATATATATATTTTAATCTACAGATTTAAAACTGGTTGCTGAAAGATGGCTACACATTTCCATGGAAGCTTCTCCTCTGTGCAGTCACCATCCACTAGACTCATAATGGCTGAGACAAGCTCTCACACAGCTCCAAATCAACGGGGAGGAGGAAAGGTTAGTGCCGTTAGTGGCCCATGGCACACCCAAATTAGAGTCCTGTTGACTTGTGGGTTGTGAGAATTTATGAGGAAGGCCACAGGCAGGAGAGAAAACAATGAACTGCTGCTGATGGTGTAATAGATTTGTGACTGGACACTGCTTATTGGGAATGGAAACTGGAGTCCGGAGAAGGAACTGCGATGTCCCGGGGTGTAGGGCAGTGTGTGCTGGCAGCCAAATCTCAACCCCACAATAGCTCAGCCCTCACAGGCTGCCGGGCCAGAGAGATTTATGGGCACCGAGGAAGACCTGCGACTGAGGTTGCTCAAAGGAGGCCATGCCTTGTGAGGTGCTGACTGTCAAATAACACGTTGGGGTTTCTTCAGGGGTCCCCAGACTGAGAGATTACATCTTTAACACATCAATAACTTAGCCTCTGGTTAGCAGGGCTCACTGGGGCATGACTAATCAGCGGATGAAAGTGTCTTTGTGGGGATTAACTTTAATGAAAAGAAAAGGGATAGTTATTTGGGGAGTTTGAAATCTTTCATAAATCAAAGGGACACTGACCAAGCAGGTTCATAAGGTAAGAATGAAGCCATTGTGGGAAATGAAGGGACAGCTACTTTTTTACATAAATCACAGGCTCCATTGGCTCAGAATCCCATGGGAACGGGATCCTGTAACTTCTTCAGGTGTATAAGAATGATATTTGGGAGAAGTTCAGCAGTCCTTCAGGAAAGCCAGATGGACTGTGTCCTCATTAACCCCTTTCCTACTGGCTTCCAGGAAATCTGGGCGTAGCAACCGGCTTTATCAAATCTTGAAGGAGTCATCTCCACTTATTCCAAGTGCAGCTGTCAAAATATGTTCTGAATTCGTCTCTTACCAAAGTCTCTCCGGGAAACCATGGGAATGACACCATGTGGCCCACGGATTCTGGAAGAAAGATGATTCTCTTGGCTTCTGAGAGCTTAGACATTAGACTCATAAGAACAGCCAGAGCTTATCTCTTAACAAGTGATAAGGTTTACTCCACCAGGAATGGCGACTTCCCTCCCATCCAACATGATGGTCTCAGCAATATCACATTCCTGCCCAAACTGTGTGACTTTAATCTGATCGTGAGCAAACACACATGATGATAAATTCTCCTAAAATACAAGCCTGTTTCACTTCCTTCCTTCCTTCTTTCTTCCCTTCCTTTCTCTCTCTCTCTCTTTCTTTCTTTTTTAAATATTAATCTCACAAAGGAAAAAGAAAGTCTGAACAGTTTGATTCTGTGCACTGTTTGTTTGCAATGCCTGCCGGGAGGGCAACCCAGTGCCTCAAGCGTGTTAGGTCAGCCTTCCACCTCTGAGCTGTACCCCCAGCCCAATAAAGAACCATTTCACATTAAAGGACACAAAAAAGAGATGACAATTGAATGTGGCATGTCAACCTGGATTGGGATCTTGTCAAGACAGAAGCACAGCTATAGACAGCTTTGGGGCAAGTCATAAGATGTGCGTACGACCTGTGTTCTAGGTAATAGTCCTTTATCAATGTGAAATTTCTTAGCTGTCTAAAAGACTATTCTTATTTTTAAGGAATATGCATGAAAATATTTTGGGGTTAAAGTTCATAATATCTAATACAATATAGTCTTAAAAGTTTCAGAATCCCCCCCAATATATGTAAAAGAGGAGAAATGTAGCAAAATATTAACAATTGGCAAATCTAGAAGAAAGGTATATAGGAATTTATTGTACTATTATCACAACTTTTGTGTAGTTGGAAATTTTTTCAAAATAAAAAGTAACAAAAAATGGAAGCAGATATATTTTTAAAAAATTGTTCTGATTAGTTGTACATGACAGTAGAATACACTTTGACGATTCATACATAAATGGAGTATAACTTCTCCTCTTCTGATTGTACATGATGTAGAATCAAACCAGTTGTGTAATCATTTATGTACATAGAGGAATACTATCTGATCCTTTCTACTGTCCTTCTTCCCCTCATACCCATCCCTTCTCTTCACTCCTCTCTGCCTAATCCAAATTAATCTATTCTTCCCTAGCCCCCAGCCTTATTATGAATTAGCATCCACATATCAGAGAAAACATTTGGCCTTTGGTTTTTGGAGATTGGCTTATTTTCGCTTAGCATGATATTCTCCAGCTCCATCCATTTACCAGCAATTGCCATAATTTCATTCTTCTTGAAGGATAAGTAATATTCCATTGTGTACATGTACCATTTCTTTATCCATTCATCTGTTGAAGGGCATCTAGGTTGGTTCTATAGTTTGGCTATTCTGAGTTAAGCAGCTATAAACATTGATGTGGCTGTATTGCTACAGTATGTTGATTTTAAGTTTTGGGGGGTATAAACCAAGGAATGATAGCTGGGTCAAATAGTGGTTCCATTTCTAGTTTTCTGAGGAATCTCCATACTGCTTTCCATAATGGTTGTACCAATTTGCAGTCCCACCAGCAATGCATGAGTGTATTTTTTCCCCACATCCTTGCCAACATTTATTGTTGGGAAGCAAATATATTTTAATATCAGTAAATTCAAGGAGAGGAAATGCATATAATCCTTAAAACAGAAAAAAAAATCCAGTTGAATTCTGATCTTTGTAGTCAGTCACAGTCTACCAGAGGACAAATACAGCATGAATATATGGAACAAAGAATGACCTTAACTAAGAAGGCTTTTGACATCAAGTTTCCTACAACCCAACTTGTATGAATATGGATCTACATTTCTCACACTAGCCGTTCTGCACTGGTGAGGAGGCTCCTAGGCTCCCATCTTTTTACTACACCATTTTTATTGGATTGGCTTTTTGCCTTATGGATGCAGAATGGCTGCAGCACTTCCAGACATCATGACTTTTTTCCAAGAGGAAAGAATTCATATATTCACTCATATACATGTTACTTTAAAAATATTTATTGAGCACCTACAATATTCTGAGCACTGATGAAAAGCTGTAGACTCTTTTTTATATAATTTTTCTTTTTAAAATATTTTTAGTTGTAATTGGACACAATACCTTTATTTTATTTATTTATTCTTTTTTAAAGTATTTTCTTAGAGAGAGAATCTTCTAATATTTATTTTTCAGTTTTCAGTGGACACGTCTTTATTTTATTTTATGTGGTGCCAAGGATCGAACCCAGCACCCCACGCATGCCAGGCGAGTGTGTTACTGCTTGAGACACATCCCCAGCCCCTTATTTATTCTTATGTGGTGCTGAGGATCGAACCCCACACGTTCTAGGCAAGTGCTCAACCGCTGAGCCACAACCCCAGCCCAAAGCTATAGTCTCTTAAAGAACTACGTTCTAGTGGTGAATCATACACATTAACAACTATAGGAGATGTCATTAATGGTCAGAGGCAGGAGGAGAAATACTTAAACACTGGATGATATCATAAACGAAAATTGCAACTGACTCAGTATTTAGACATCTCATTATTATTAATCATGCCATAAAATATGGGCAAGATGGTGTGCAGGTCAGTGCATTTGTGTGAGCATGTATCTGTTTGCCTGTGTGTGTGTGTGGGTATATCATGTTTTCATCTCTAAGATTTTTTAAAAGTCAAATTACTATATGAACTCATTTGCATTTTGCAGAAAACTCTGCCTTTCAGTTAAGAACTTACTGTTGGTTTCAGCTCTGACACTCTCTTCTGAGTCTGTTATGGTTTGGATATGAGGTACCCCCAAAAAGCTCATGTGTGAGACAATGCAAGAACATTCAGAGGTGAAATGATTGGTTATGAGAACCTTAACCCAACCAGTGAATTAACCTCCTAATGGATACTAACTTAGTGGTAACTGAAGGCAGTTTAGGATATGGCTGGAGGAAGTGGGCATGGGGGCATATCTTTGGGGCATATATTTTGTATCTGGTGAGTGGAATATCTCACAATACAATGCCTTTATTTTTATGTGGTGCTGAGGATCGAACCCGGGTCCCACCCGTGCGAGCTGCTTCCCTCCACCACACCCTTCGGCCATAATGTTCTGCCTCACCTCAAGCCCTGAGGAATGGAGCCAGCTGTCTATGGACTGAGAACTCTGAAACTGTGAGCTCTCAAATAAACTTTTCCTCCTCCAACATCGTTCTTTTCGGATCTTGTAGTCACAGCAGTAAAAGAGCTGACTAAAACAAAGTCTTACAACTCAGAAATTCACTATTTTCTAGGCCTATAGATTTTCTCCATCCAACTGGCCAGTGTTCATAGATTTGAAAAAAAGGTGCGGGGGCAGGGGGGATTCTTCAAATTCAGGTTTTAACAAGCCAACACATAAGACTGACTATGTGTCAGATACAAAATGTTCTACATTATCATGCATTATTTCTTGCAGTAGCCCTTCTGTATAAAGTGGGGAAGTGGGTGGACGAAAGGTTAGATGACTTACTCAAGGTCATAGAGCCAATAAACGATTTAGATAGGACTCAAAACCTTCCTGTGGACTGGGAGCGTGGTTCTGAGGTAGAGCACGTGCCTAGCAAGCTCCAGGCCTCAGGTTCCAACCCAAGCACTGGAAAAAAAGAAAAGTTGGTCTGGTTTGAATTCATACTAGTATCCTAGGCTGTGCTTCTTGCTTTGACCTACAACAATGGAATCTTGGCAGAAAGATATAATCGGGTTTCCTCGCCTACTGTTACTCACCTAATTTGTTCCTAAAACATCTTGTGTCAAGGAGTTATAAGGACAAAAATCCAGTTGTTGTTTTTTTTTTTGTTTTTTGTTTTATTTTGTAAAACATAACTTTCCCTGAAATCTGATGAAACCTGAAATAAAATGCAGAGTACTTATGGCAGGACACACACCTAATCGACTGAGGTATACACGGCCGTGTGAGCTTCGTTATCAGCCATTCCAGATTGAACTTCATGACCTTACCACAAGCCAGGAAAACAGCTGATGTCAATGATCTTCCTAAGATTCCAAACATTTTCTCCCACTTTATGTATTTTCTGGTCATGTATAGTTCTAGCTAGGGAAATAAAAAAATAAAAATTGAATTAAAAGGCAAGAATGATAGCCCACCTATGGGTGGCAAAATGGCCCACCGAGAAGGTCAAGAGAATATGTTTTTTGGGTTCTGCCAGTCAGGGACAAGGGTTGGCAGTGTCCATTCATCTTTCCCAAGAGCCACATGGGGCCAAGTCAGAATTCCCCTAACTTAATTGTTGTTTTTATAATTTTCTGCTCCTTTTGGAATAGCACATGTGAACAACTCTATCATCTGTGCAGATAAAAAGCCACTTACAAAGGGGAAGACAGAGGAGCCCAGCCATGCCACCTCAGTGAACCCCTGATCCTGTTGCAGCCACCATAATGGAAAGATATTCCTTAATTCCAAGACCTGATGAATACTATGGTCCAATGTTGGGCCACCTATCTTAATTCATTTGTGATGCTGTAACAGAATATTTGAGATTGGGCAATTTATTTTATTTACATTAATTGTGGTGATGGGGATTGAACTCAGGGGACTTATACATGCTAAGGAAGCACTCTACCACTTAGCTACACCCTCAACCCAAAACTGTGTAATTATGAACAGCAGAATTTTTTTTTTTTCTCACAGCTCCAGAGGCCAGGAAGTACCAGATCAAGGTGTCAGGGATTCATTATCTGCTGAAAGCCCACTTTCTCATAGATGGCACTAAGTGTCCTTACAAGTATGTGGAAGGGCAAAAAGGAATAGACTCTGTGTCCCCACTTGAACCTTGAGGGTTAAGATTTCAACATAAGAATCTTGGGCTGTGCTGTGGTCTGAATATATCTCCCCACCCAAATTCATGTGCTGAAACTTAATGGCCAATGTGCTAATATTAAAAGCACATTGGCCATCCTAAGGGTGTAATTAGTTCATGAGTGCAGAACCCTTATAAATGGGATTAGTGCCCTTATAAAAGAGATCTAGCTCCTTTGCCCTTCCACCATGTGAGGATCCAGTAAGAAGTCTGCTACCCAGAAGAGAGCCCTTACCAGAACCTGGCCATGCTGGCACCCTGATCTTGAACTTCCAGTCTCCAGCACTGTTAGAAATAAGTTTCTGTTCCTTATAAGTCACCCCGTTTATGGTATTTTGTTATAGCAGCCTAAAAATCTAAAACAATGTTTATATAGTCACAGGGTTATTTACGTTTCACATTTCTTTAATCTTTAGAAATATGACCTTAATCCTACATGTGATTCCTTCTGCAAACCATGATAAGAGCTACAGATTTGCCTTTGAACATTCATGTTGAGTCCTTCAGATTGCCCTGTCTTTAAGAGTCCCACCCACCTCACATCTATGGGACTAGCCTTGAGAGATATAAAGTCCAATGGACGAAGGACTCTAATGATGTTAGGCAAAAGTGAAGTGGGTACTTTATATGTGGATTTATATCCTAGGGATGGCAAAATTCATTAGGTAAAAGAAATAGCCCCAATTGTCTTCTTGAGGCCCAATATTTGACCATTCACTTTCATTCTTTAAACTGAGTCCTTGGTCATTCTTCATAAGCAAAATTCTGTTTTAGGAGCATCTACACAATAGTTTGGGGTATATATGTGTGGAAGATTTTGGGAAGAGGGATTTAATTTTTTTAAATTAATTAATTATATATGACAGTAGAATGCATTTTGATTCATTGTATGAAATTGCAGCACAACTTTTCATTTCTCTGGTTGTACATGATGTAGCATCACACCATTCATGTACCCAGGGTAATGTTGTCCATCTCATTCCACCATCTTTCCTGCTCCTACGTACCTTCCCCCACCTCTCCCTCTCCTTTGCTCAATCAAAATTCCTCCATTTTTCCCATGCCCACCTCCCCAATATGGATCAGCATCCACTTATCAGAGAGAACATTTGGTCTTTAGTTTTTTTAAATTGTCTTACTTCGCTTAGCATGATATTCTCTAACTCCATCCATTTACCTATAAATGCCATAATTTGATTCTCTTTTAATGGTGAGTAATATCCCATTGTGTATATGTACCACAGTTTGTTTATCCATTCATCTATTGAAGGACATCTAGGTCATTTCCACAGTTTAGTTATTGTAAACTGAGCTGCTATAAACATTGATGCGGCTGCATCACTGTAGTATGCTGGTTTTAAGTTCTTTGGGTATAGAGACCAACAAAGAAGAATTAATACCAATATTCCTAAAATTATTCCATGGAAAGAGGTTTTTAACAGAAGAACCTGCCACACTTGGGAAGGGAGAGGAGAGCTAGGGAGGAAGCAGAGAGAGGTTCCAAAAACCTTACTGGCTGATTAGATCCATGATGAGAAAGAGCACAAAATAAGGTCCTTAGGAGAATTGAAACCTTGCTGGCATCATTTTTTTTTTTTTTTTTTTTTTGATGCTGGGGATTGAACCCAGGGCCTTGTGAGGCTAGCACTCTACCAACTGAGCTATATCCCCATAATAATTTTGATCCAAGTTGGCTCTGGTCCCAGCACTACCAGGAAAGCCTGGGTTTCTAGAGTCCAGGTTTTATTCTCAACTCTGCTGGCAACTGGTACATGACCTTAAGTACGGCACATGCTTTGCTGCTTTCTTCATTTAAGATGTTATTATGGGCCTTCATTTCATGATGTTATGGATAGATTGGGGTTTCAGATTCAAAAACACAAAGAAGTTGAAAGTAAAGGAACTTACATAAAACTATGCAAAGAGTAATCATAACAGGGTTATAGTGATGATATTAACATGAGCCACAATATAATTCAAGATAAGAAATATCAATAGAGACAAAAAGAACACTGCTGATAAAGGTAGAATTGCAACACAACTCAAAATAAATTCCCCAATACATGGCAAAAACTCTTAGAATTGAAAAGAAAAATAGATAATTTAGTAATTATAATTAGAGACTTCAGTCAATACCACCCTTTCAGTAATTGATGGAATAACTAGATAGAACACCAGCAAAGATATAGAAACCTTGGATAACATCGTTAACCAAATAGACCAACTGATATTAATAGAGCACTCCAACCAACAACATAAGATGATATATTATTTATAAGTACACATAGAATATTCTCCATAAACCGTATGATAGGCTATAAAATAAGTAACAATCAATTTAAAATATTTTATGTCATCCAATTATGTTTATTAGCCAAAGCAAAATTAAATTAGAAATCAACAACAGAGAAATAATTTGAGATATCTTTCTAATATTGTAAAAATAAACAACATACTTCTAATCTCTCTCGATCAAAGAAGAAATCACAAGGGAAATTAAAAAAACACCTTGAAGTGAACCAAATGGAGAATACACTATGTCAAAATTTTGGTTGTAGCTAAATTTTGCAGAGGGTAGTTTATAGCTTTGAACACTTATTTTGAAGATGAAGACAATCCAAAACCAATAATATAATCTTCCATCTCAAAAAGCCAGGGAAAAACAGACCAATTCAAACACAAAATAAGAACAAAGTAGGAAATGATAAAAGTCAAAGTGGAAATTAATAAAAAGAGACAAAGCATAGAGGGAATCAATAAAACCAAAAGTTGACTTTTCAAAAAGATCTACAAAATGGATAAGCCTTTAATTAAACTGACCAGGAAAAGAAACAGAAAAGGTACAAAATACCAAAATGAGAACCTATAGAAATTAACAGACTCATAAGAGAATATTATGAGCAATTTTATGCACATGAATCAGATGATTTAGATGAAAAGACTACATTTCTAGAATGACATAAATTACTAGAATAAATTTAAGAAGAATGTTAAAATCTTAGTAGTTAAAATCTTATGGTGCTACTAAGATTTTAACATTCTTCTTAAATTTATTCTAGTCAAAAATAAATTTATTCTAGTCAAAAACTTTATTCTAGTCAATATTAAATTTATTCTAGTCAAAAAATTGAGGGCTGGGATTGTAGCTCAGTGGTAAACACCTAGAAGGTTCCAACCTCAGAACCACATACAAATGAAATAAAGATATTGTGTCCACCTACAACTAAAAAATAAATATTTAAAAAATATTGAATTAGCATTAAAACTTCTACACACACAGATAAAAATTCATGCCCAAATGATTTTTCTGGTAATTTTTATCAAAGCTTAGAAAGAATAGCATCAGTCAAACACAAAATCTTTCAGAATTACTTTCAGTTAATTCACTCAGGGCAATATTAATCTGATACTAAAGTAAAAAAAAAGATATCCAAGAATAAAAAACTACAGAACAATATTCCTTATGAATATAGATGTAAAATATTTAACAAAATATTAGCAAATTGAACCCAAGACACACACACAAAAATTATGCACAATGACAAAGTGAGATATATCCTAGGAGTACAAGACTGGCTTAACATCCTAAAATCAATAGCTATTTGATTCACGTACTACATCACATAACCAGAAATTAGGACAAAACTACATAGGCACTTTTCACAGAAGAGCATTTGACAAAATACAATGTCTATTCATGCTGAAAATTGTTAAGGAAGAGTATCCATGTATAGAAAGGAATTTTCTCAACTTGATGAGGGCCATCAACAAAAAAAATAACAGCTAACATCATATTTAGTAGTGAAAGAATGAATGCTTTTCCCTTGGAAATAATGCAAGAGTGTCTGCTTTCACCATTTCTATTCAACTAGAAACTTTAGCCAATACAATAAGACAAGGAAAATATAGACTGAAAAGGAAGAACTAAAAATATCTATTTTTGCTAGTATTTATATGGAAATGCAAAGATCCTGAAATAGCCAACTAAATTTGAAAGTTCCAAAGTTTACAATATAAAGCTTAATACCAAAACTTAGAGTTATAGTAATTAGACAGAAGAAGAAATACAAATGGTCAATAAATACATGAAAAAATGTTCAACATCTCTAGCAATTAGAGAAAGGCAAATTAAAGCTACACTGAAATTCCATCTCCAGTCAGAATGGCAATTATAAACAATACAAGTAACAATAAATGTTGGCAAGGATGTGGGGAGAAAGGCACATGCATTCATTGTTGGTGGGACTGCAAATAGGTATAACCATTATAGAAAGCAGTATGGAGATTCCTTAGAAAACTTGGAATGGAACCACCATTTGACCTAGTTATGCTACTCCTCAGTATATACACGAAGGATTTAAAATCAGCTTACTACAGTGATAGTCACATCAATGTTTATAACAGCCCAATTTCTAATAACTAAGCTGTGGAACTAACCTAGGTGCTCTTCCACAGGTGAATGGATAAAGAAAATGTGGTATATATACACAACGGACTATTATTCAGCCATTAATGAATGACTTAATGACATTTGCCAGCAAATGGAAGGATCTGGAAACTACCATGCTAAGTAAAATAAGCCAGTCCCAAAAAGCAAAGGCCAAATGTTTTCTCTGATATGTAGAAGCTAACCTACAATAAGGGGGCGGGTGAGAGGGAGACTAGAAGTTCAGTAGATTAGACAATGGGGAATAGAGGGAAGGTAGGGAGGATAGAAAAAGGAAAGACAGTGGAATGAACCTGACATAATTTTCTTATGAATATATATGAAAACAACCGAGTGAATCTCACCATTATGTACATCCATAATAATGGGATTCTAACCAGAATGAGATATATTCCATGTTTGTATAATTATATCAAAATGGATTCTGCTGTCATGTATAACTAAAAAGAACCATTAAATAAAATAAAGAAATAGAAATGATTAATAGACATGCAAAAACAAAGGATATGTGGTATCTGTATAAGAACATAACATATACGTGTGAGAAACTCTCATATTTCTGTTCAATTGATTTTGAAAAGGTGTCAAAGTAATTCAAGGGCAAAAGATAGTCTTCTCAAGAATTGGTGCTAGGGACTGGGGATATGGCTCAGTTGGTAGAGTGCTTGCCTCACAAGCACAAAGCCCTGGGTTGATCCCCAGCACCACACACACACACACACACACACACACACACACACACACTCACAAGAATTGGTGCTGAGACATCTGGATATCTAAATGCAAAAAGATTAAATTAGACATTTATGTCACACCATATTTTAAAATTACATCAAAATAAATAATAGATCCCAAAAGTAAGAGCTAAATCTATACAACTCTCAGGAGAAAACATGGAAAATCTTTTGGATCCTGAGTTTGGCAAAGATTTCTTAAACATGACACCAAAAACATGATCCAAGTATTATATAAATAATTATAATAATTAATTGATTTAAAAAATGAGTCCCATAAGAAATATTGGTAAATCAGGCTGCATCCAGACAGAACTCTAAAAACTTTTAAAAAGCAGCAAGTCAAATTACATGCCCACCGATGGATGAATGAATAAGCAGAATGTGGTATATGTGTACAGTAGGATAGTATTTAGTCTTAAAAACAAGCAAATTTGGGGATATATCTCAGAGTATTTGCCTAGCATGTGCCAGGCCCTGGGTTTGGTCCTCAGCACTGAAAACAAAACAAAGAAACAAAAAATGAAAGAAAGGAAATTCTGGCACATGCTAGAACATAGGTGATCCACTATAATGCTGAAGGGAATACAAAATTATGCACTTGGATGATTTAAATATAAACATATAATTATTATATACCCAGCAATTTCACTATTTTATCTACTCAAAAATTTGTCCACACCAACTTATATAAGCAGCATCATTCATAACAGTCAGGATTAGAAACAAATGTTCATGAACAAGTCTATGTCATATTTATTAGATATATTGGTTATATTTGCATATAACAGAATACTAATGCACTAGATAGTTGATGATAATAAGGAATTATATTTTTGGGATAACAATGATATTTTGGTTATGTTCTAAGTGTTTTAATTTTTAAGAAATAACACACTGAAATATTTATGAATGAAATGATATGATATCTCTGATGTGCTTTAGTGTAATTCAATACGGAGGGAATTGAGAAAATTAGTGAAAAAAAGATGGTTTGATCATTACCAAAGGTACGCTATAGGTATATGTGGGGTTCAATATTTTATTCCATTTACTTTCTTATGATTGAAATATTTGATATACATGCACATAAAGTTATATACATATGGGCCACATGCATTATATGTATACATGCATGTATCAATACTGTAGCCCACATGTATATAATCATGTGCATGCCCACACACATATCTGGTGTTTGAGAGGATGCGGGGTAATGAGAACTCATCATTACGAGAAGCATAAAAATGGGTTCAAACATTTTTGAAAACGGTTTGAAATTTTTTGAGAATTTAAGCAATTGCAGGTCCTAAGTAAGTGCAATTCTACTCCGCCACATAGTCGTGCAACAGCATACTACGTACCAGTGAACATGAATATAATGTGAGCATGCTATAATTACATAAAACATGGAGGGATCTTTAAAATGCTGACCGAAAAATAGAAGCAAATATCAAATAGCATGATATCATTTTTATACCACTTCAAAACAAGCAAAAGTAACAATATGCCACGTAGGTACACATACCAGTATGACTATATTTGTGCAAAGTAGTGACAAACTCCCTAATTCAGGATAACAGTTATTTCTGTGGAGACCTGGGTCCCTGGCTGGAAAAAGAGCATTAGGCATAGGCATTATTGGCAATGTCTTAGTTCTTTGGACAACAGAACCACAGGTTTTCACCATATTTTAAACCTTATAATGCAAACACATGTGACCTATATGAATATGTTAAAGCAGGTCATTTTAGAATAAAAATTTTTAATGACAAAAAATTCTCTAATACTATGCTTTGTCAGTCCTTGTGGGGTTGTACTTGCTCTGTGTTGAGATGCATTTCCTTTCTTAGCAATCACAGGGTTATGTGTGCCCAGGATTTTGGCTCCTGCAACTATTCTGTGGGTTTGAGACAGAATGTTGTACCCAGCTAAGAGCCGGCCCTCTGCCACCTCTGATGGCTGTTTCCCACTACACATCTCGCTCAGTTGTTATTTTTTCCCTTCTGTATTCAGTGGCTTTAGAATGTTCTAAGATTTTCCATGAAGGTAATTTCCGGAAGAATGAGCCACTGGGTTTGGACAGCAAACCGTTGGCTCAGGTATTGTCCCTACAGTACTAGCAGGGAATGGCTTGGCCAATCCTACCACCTAGGTGACCTGCCTTGGCCTTGGATCTCATCAACCTCACTTCCTGAGGTCTTGGTTAGGAGGGGAAGCCAGAAAAGCATATCCACCTCCTCAGCCCTCACCACTTCCTGTCCTTGGGCAATTAAGCAGCAGGGCCTCCTGAGCTCTCCACTCATGCCCATGAGGATTGAAGGTGTGGTACTGCACAGGGACCTGACCTGTACCTAGGTCCTAGGCCAAATCATACTCCAGAGCAGCACCTTATCTGACCCTCCACCTACTTTAACAAATACAGTTTTATTGGAACACAGACACACATGGTCATTTGTGTATTGCCTGTGGCTACATTCATGCCGCAATGGCACATAGTATTATTTACGTGTCATTTATGTGCAAACATCTTGCGTTTTGGAAGAAGACAGAAACATTGTGACCCAAAAAGCCATTTACCATCTGGCCCTTTACAGATGCAGTTCCACACACCATTCCCCAGGGCCTGGGACACTGTATCTACCCTGAGGGCACCCCCCACCACCACCCCCCCACCACCCCCCCAGTCATCAGAACTGTCAGATGACAAGAGGTAAGAGGTGGCATAGTATGGGGGTGATTGTGAATGCTCACGGTCACCTTGGCCATCAAAAGACCTGGGTTTGAGTCCCTTGTCTGCCACTGCCTGACAAAGAACAGAATTTCTCTCTACTTTCTTCTGTCCATCTGACAGATGGAAAAGACAGTGTCTGCTCATGCTCCCTTTCCTGGTGAGGATCAGAAGAAATACCGCCTGAGCTTTTCAAACTGAAAAGTGCAGAGTCTAGAGCATGAGCTTTCAAACTTCAGCAGGCGTTGTAATCCTCCAGGGTCTGGGGCTTGTTAGAAGCACATAGCTGCATCCACCTCACAGAATTTTGCATGTCAAAGGTCTGGGGTGGAGCCAGAGAAAACTGCATTTCTTACAAGTTTCCAGGTTGTAAGGCTATAGCTACTGGTGGTCTAGCTTCCATCCTTTGAGAACCTCTGCTTTAAGGAATGGTTCTTTATCATGACTTTATGTGAGCGTCTCTAGGAGGCTTTAAAACTCCAGATGCCTAGGTCACAGGCTCAAACAGTTAAATCAGAACCTCTGGGAAGGGCCCAGGGCCCATCTGCCAAAGCTTCATGGGTGATTCCGGTGCACAGTGGAGGTCGAGAACCATTGACAGAGAGTATTGGGAAGAGTGACACTGGGAAGATTCTTGGTTTTTAAATATCAGATCAAACACAGCTACACTGTGGAACAGAAGGCACAATCCGTGTGAATTTTCAGACATTTTGTGTCTGCAATGAACAGTTTTAGGTTTCATCAAACTACCAAAGGAGTGTCATTTCCGTGCAAACATCTCGCGTTTTGTTAGAAGTCGAGATCTAGTTGTATTCTCCTGGTAAGCCTTTGTCTAATTCCCTCCGAGAATTTGCATCCAGACCAACCATTGATAGAAGGTTCAGGGCTACTTTCTCCAGTTATGAATTGACTTCCTCCAGAATGTACCTGTGTCTCTCCTCCCCGACCAAGCAAGCCACTATCCCTCCCACCTGCATGCTGCAGGTGCTTCCTAATGAGACTTTGGCCACCCTCCCCTGCATTCCCTACCTTTATAGAACAAGAGCTGATGAAATGCAGAGCTGATCATGTCTCTCCCTTGCCCCAAACCTCCAGCCTCTCCCTTGGGCCCAAAATAAGATCTAAACTCCATACCCTGGTCTACAAGTCCCACCCCCTGCCCACCTCCTCGACCTTGTCTTGCTCCACTGTCATTCAAACACCCTTGACATAGGGCTTCTCTCAGCCCCTGGAAGAATCCAAGAAGTTCCCCATCCAAGGTCTTCCCCCAACCTTCACACTCCCCCAGATCTCCTCATCCTTTAGGACTCAGCTTAAAAAGGCCAGCCAGCAGGCGTCCCCACCACCTTATCTAAGGCAGGCACTCTCCCCCCCACAAATTATGCTCCATCTCATCCCTCTTTCATCCTGCCGCTTAATAACAAAAAGACCGAGACATTTTGTTCTCCACTGTGTCCCTAGAATCAAACACGGGGCTTAGTCAGTACTTATTGCGTTAGGGTTAGTCTAGTGCTGCTACAGGCCAACCTTGACTTTTCCCTCTTGTCACACAAGTGACAGGGCCTGCAGGGGTGGAATCACGTCCATGCCCCTGGGGCGAGTTGGGGGATGGGAGAGAATGAGGGCCAGGTCTCCGAGGAGGCGGCTGCTGCCCATTCCTGCCAGCTGTCCTCATGGAGGCCCCTGTTCGTTGGATCTTCCAGGGTTTCAAGAGCTGCAGACAATTCAGATTTTATGTGATTTAAAAATCTTGGCAACTAAACTAAACTTTAAGAAAACAACCCTTTGGGAGGCCAAACAAAACACATAGCACATCTGTGTGCTGGGTCCAGCCCGAGGGCTGCCAGTTTGCAACCTCTGCCGAAATCCAGATGGACCAAATCTGAGGCGCTCTCTGATCTATCAGCCCAGTTACCCTATCAAAGGCGGAAGGAGGTTAGATGTGGTTTGGATTATCAGTTGTTTCCTAAGAAGAGATAGTCCTTTGAACCACGGATTTGACTCTGGACTTCAAGGGCTGTAGACCCAGGGATGGAGAGAGCTGGGCCAGCTTGTCATTCAACAAACATTCCTTCATACCTGGTATATGCCAAGAATTGGGGCATTCCTTTGGGCAGAGGCTGTAGATCAAAGCCTTAAGCCATGTTGCCCCCCACCAGCCTCTAATTCCCTTTTGCTCCCCCTACTCAGCCCTTTGGAGCCCCCAATTTCACTCTTGACCTGATCCTTCCTACCACCAGCAAAACTCATAACTCCCATCTCACTGCTCTCAATTTCCTGGAAACTTGCTTGCCCCCTAGGATACCACCTCCTCTTCTACAGCCTTATCAGAGGGGGCAATGTGTCCTTCCAGCTCCCCCTTCCCCAGGAGTGACAGCACTGAAGGTCAGTGCAGTGGAAAGGGAGTTGGGGGTGGTCAACTGGAGCTGATGGGTTTTATTGTTTATCTGCTCATCCCTCAATCCATATTTTTCTGATGCATTTCAAAGTAAATCGCAAACATCAGTAGTCCTCAGCATGCACACCATTAGTGCTCAATGTTTGTTAATGATCTTTTCTTTTAAGGTGAAATTTGCCTTGGATAAAATGCATACATGGTGAGAAGATGTTGCTGATCCCTGATGAATGAATGCATGCTTTTGGGTTACGACTCTTATTGAGATATAGGACGCTAGCATCAGCTGGGGAGTTCCCTCAAGCCTCTTTCCCAGTCACTGTCCCCATCCAAGCCAAGAAGTCAGCACAAGTCTGCTCTCTTTTTCACCATGACTGAGTTTCGCCTTTTCAAAAGCTTCATATAAATGAAATTGTGCAGCATATAATCTTTTGTGTAAGGCTTCCTGAAATATAGAGTGTTTGAGATTCATCCACGGCATTGACCTTGTTGATAGGTTTATCCTGTGTATTGCTGAGTAGTATTCCATTGTATATCTGTTTTCCTGTTTATGAGCATGTGGGCGATTTCCTGTTTAGGACTATTGTGAATAAAGCTGATATTTTTGCACAGGCATTCCGTGTTCCTTTCTCTTGGGTAAATATTTAGGTGTGGAATTGCTGGGTCACAGAGTAAGTAGATACACGTGTCACCCAGATTTGACCAGGGTTTCTGTTTGATCACATATCAGCAATAACAACTGAATTTCTTCTATTGGTCCAAACTGGTTGGTTATATCCAGAAAAAGAAAGAAAGAAATGTCTTCCAGGAGGTTGCAATCTAGTGAGGAGAACATATGAGCACATATGGCCCCTTAAATGATAACACACAGGGCACAGTGCTCGTCATCTGCTATGAAGAAAATTAATGGGGCACCCTGTGTTCCCAGCGGGGAGTGGTCTGATCATCCAGGAGGGCTTCTTGCTAGAAGTGGGTCTTGAACTGCATCTGCAGATGGGGTGTTTCTTTAGAATTTCCAGTTGTAAAAATTAAATCTGTCATCCCAACACTTCTCAGTGACATTTCAGTTTTATTACTTAGCTTTTCAGTTAGCTTTATTTTGTTTAATTTGGGTACTATGGGGACTCTATCACTTAGAACTACACCCCCAGCCCTTTTCATGTGTTTATTTTGAGACAAGCTCTCACTAAGTTGCAAGCTGGCTTTAAACCTGTGATCCTCCTGCCTCAGCCTCCCATGTTGCTGGGTTTAGGAATGCACTACTGCTCTGGGTTAAATATCATAAGAAACTGCATTGAATCCCTCAGTGACCCAATTCCCTTCCATTAGGCTCCCCTTCCTAAAGATTCCACACCTTCCAATAGAGACATAGGCTAGGGACTGAGTCTTTTACATCAACATTGGCGGGGGGGATTTCAGATCACAACTATAACAGTAGCTAAGTGAAAACAACTCTGTGCTTGTATTCTACCCTCAGTGGCCCAATCTACAAAACAACTGCTCCACATGAGCTGGCGTCATCTTGGAGTTTCCTCGTCC
Organism: Urocitellus parryii; assembly: GCF_045843805.1. Classification (NCBI taxonomy): domain Eukaryota; kingdom Metazoa; phylum Chordata; class Mammalia; order Rodentia; family Sciuridae; genus Urocitellus; species Urocitellus parryii. The sequence continues at coordinate 58,222,470 of NC_135537.1, read as the reverse complement.
AAGAACAGAACTGTCTTTAATGCTTTTCTGCATTCTTTCCTGGGAGGATAAACCATCTCCGAGCAAAGCCAATTGTCTCCACTCCTTATAACCTGTGTATCTTTTCCAGACTTAGCAAAGGAATGACCCTGGACTAAGCCTAGGTCTCTGACTCAGAATCCTATAAAGATACTCACACGACCTCAGCAGGAGGAAATCTGTCGACCAGCTCTTACAGATCTCACTTGGGTTGCCAAGGTTCCCAACCGGCCTTTTGATGTGCTTTGCCAGGTCATAGAGGTGGGGCACACTCTAAGAAGAAACAGAGGCCACAGTGTGAATAGCCCGGGCTCTTGCGGGCTTTCCCATGTGATGGACTTTCCTTGGGCATTAGAAGGCACAGTTTGCTGAAAGGGCTCAAGTGGGTTCCCCGAAAAGGTTTAAGTCAAGTCCCCAGCTCAGATTTTATCATGTCAGAGAGTAGAATGAATAAGAGCCTTGACTTCCCTGGATGACTAGGTAGCCCGCAGCTGGAGGGCAGTGTGTGTGGAACTCTAGGGATCTTTGCTGTGTCATCTGCTTCTATGAGATTGACTGTCCCCATTTGTTTTTGGAGTTTCCGCTTCAGCACTTACAGTCAGCCCAATGTTCCCGGAATCCCTCAATCCTGGGCAAACTGGGCTGGTTGGTTACCCTATGAATAGCAATGGCCCTTTAGAGCACTCTCCTCTAAATAAACGTTGGTTTTCTAAAGTTCTAGTTAAAAGAAGCTTTTTGTTTGTTTGTTTTGCAGGGCTGGGGGTGGAACCTAGGACCTCGCATATGCCAGGCAAGTGCTCTACCACTGAGCTATACCTCCAAAAGAAGGAATTTTAGAGCCATGTGCTGAGAGCCACCAGCCCCAATCCAGAGGCACCTCTCTATCCAGCAGGGTGGCTGAGTGGAGCACTGCAAGTGACCCTCTTCCAGCTGTGCTGTTTGTGACACGGGTCTTGTAAGTCTTGGCAGAAGCAGCCAGCGGTCATGGGGGAAGAGTCAAGGTCATTGGTTTCAGCAACAAAGATGGTTTCTGGATCAGTTTCCATGTCTTTGATGAGGCAATAGATCTTACATGGCTGTTTTATTTGCAGATTTCAGAGAGAGCAAATGATATGCATTCAGCAAGGCTGACTCTGACCTGGGGGTTGGAGGTCAGGTCACTATAAGCTTTTGGTGGGCTTGGATCCATGCCGGGTAGGAGACTCTGTCCCCTCTCCCACCTAGAAGAAAGAGGACGCAGCTTTGGACAGTGATTTGTTGCACCCTGTAGGGTCCAAAGGACCTTCAGCTGTGCAGCTTTTATTTCTAGAAGGTCATTCTTTTGTAGGCCTCTTCCTCTCCGCTAGATTTAAAGGATCTGAGATCTCTGCCCCCAAAGAAGCCATTTTTTGTTCTCCAAATATGTGAGTTCTGCTCCTCTGGAGAAGATCTTAGAAGCAAGACATTTCAGGTGGGGCTCTGGTCTCCTTGGCCACTCTATCCGTGTTGCCATAGAAGTTTGGGGAACTGTTCTGAGGTTTGGGGTGGGTGATCTGAAACAGATATTGTCTAAACACACCCTTGTCACACATAGTGTTTAGGGACTCTCTCCAACCTTTTTCTCCCCACCTGATATTGTGTCAATGTATTGTCCCCTGGGAATGAGTGTCTGATTGTCCGCCGGGAATGAGTGGCTGAGCTTTGTGTCCACTGTCACAGACGATTGTGGATAGAGGTCCTCTCCTGTCCTGCCAGCCAGTGCACACAAGGTGTTCTTCATTACAGACTAGACAGGGGGTCTGAATTACAAGGAAATAACTCAATCTAGCAGGCAAAGGTGAAATTGCCAACCCAAAGAACAATTTATGAGATCATCCAAAAATGGATGTGAAATTAATTCCATAACACGATAACTCGTCACAGACCACCTTGCTTAATTTTATTTTTTTTCCTAGTAATAAAATCTTCCTGCTATCAGTGATGTTCCAGACAATATAAAAACAATACAGCCGTTGTGCTGGAAATTCCTTTAAGTCTGAAATGCAAAGAGTTATAGCAATGGCTATAATGAGCTTCAAGTACATTTTGTCTGCTATAAACAAAGTCACTTGAGCTGAAGAGCCTGAGCATGTTTATTAACTATCATTTCAATACAGCAAGAAAGGTGGGACTTTGGCTCGGGGGACTGAACCAGAACTTTCTGAGACATTCTCATTTCTAGCTCAAAGCTCTGTTCCTAGGACCACACTCTTAGTGAACTAGTGTGTGTCCCCCCTCCTCCACACACACACAGGGCTCCCATGGGACAAAAGAAAGGTGCTTCAGGCTTTTGTCATTCCCTCTGGACCTTTTAAGCAGGGTCAAGTGATGGTCCCAACCTGGAGAAGCAGGCAACTGAGATTGTGAGGGAGTTTGGACCAGGCTCCAGGGCTGAGCGGGACTCACAGTGTTTGGGAGGCTGTGGGGACTTGGAGAGACACAACCACACAGTTCAAGTGTCACCTCATGTCACTAATACAGGCTCTCAGTACAAGAAAGTACAGGAACTTAGCTCTCCAGTTCTACCTCGTCTTGGCATCAGGACTTTTCCTATGGAGACTGACTGAAAAAATTAAAATATAAAAGTGACAACCGTGTTGTCCTGTTTAACAGTGGCCTCAGCCCCAAGTGGCTCTGATAACTCATTGAAAAAAAGCCCTCTCTTTCTCCAGCTGGATGTCTTCCAGTCCCTTTCTGCCTCTCCTTCATGCCTGAGACATTCATTCCACTGCAGGCACCTGTAGGGAGACTGGCAAAAGGAGCTCCACCCTCCTATGCTGGTTGAAGGGGGTCCCAGGAGGATTCTGTGCAGCTGAGATGGAAGCTTAGGGGTGGTTTGAGGTTTGTGTGTGTCAACCACTGCAGCAATTAGGTGGAAGTTGTATGGAAAATTCGGATGAAAACTGCTCTGGTAATCTACTGTTATGTAACAAACCGCCCCAAAGTAGTTGTGACCCAAAGAGCAACTCCTGCTACTTCTCACAAGTCTGTGGGTTGACTGGGCTCAGCTGGGTGGTATTTCTGCCCCTTGTGATGTTGACCCAGGCTGAGGTCATCTGAGGCTTTAATGGAGCATCCAAGACGGCTGCTCACATGGTTGGCAAATGGATGCTCGCTGTGGCTTTGGAGCACTGCTGAGGCAGCTTGGCAAGGGGTGGCCCCTTCATGTGGCTTGGGCTTCTCACAGCAGAGTGACTGAGTTCCCAGAGTGAGAGTAAGTAGGAGGAGAGGTCCCCTCGGGAGGTAGGAGGAGGCTAGACCCAGAAGGCTAGGCCTGAGACTGGTACAATGTGGCTTCCACCAGTTGGTTTAGCGATGATAGGGTCAGCCCAGATTCAAGGGAAAGATAAATAAACTCCACTTCTTCATGGAGAGAGTGATCATTTACAACTCTCTTTAATCCACCATAACTTAATTATGGCTTTCCCATATTAGATAACGTATCCTGGTCTCTGTCCACACAAGGCCCATTCTCATAACCTACACAGCCCTTGCCATGAACGCCCAGACCAAGCCGATTTCCAGTGGTGTTTTTGCCCTCTGTCTCATGGCTCTTCTCTTAAGGTAGTGATTCCATCCTCTTCTAAGGTAAATGAAAACTGCTCTGAACATGGTAATGCAGTTCTAATCCCAGTTACTCAGGAGGTTGAGGCAGGAGGATCACAAGTTCAAGAACAGGCTCAGCAACTTAGTGAGATCCTGTCTCAAAATTTAAAAAAAATCAAAAAGGGCTGAGGATGTGGGTCAGTGGTAGAGTGCCCTGGGGTTCTATCCCCAATACTGCTGAGGAAGAAAAGAAAACCTGGCAGAGCTGTGACCTCAAGCCTACCAGAGCCAAGAGTCATCTTATTACCCAGGTTGGAAGTGCCCTCATCTCAATGCACCCCCATGGTCAGCATCCACAGGTTGGGCATCCACTGCCCATCAGCAGTGACCACCTTCAGAGACCGCCAACACACTCCCAGTTACAGGTCACTGGGGAGGATGCTGAAATGAGAGAGTTACATGTGTTTGAGTTCCCAAGGGCACTGGCTTCTTCTGCCTCGCTGATAGGCACCAGAACAGACAGTGAGAAAACAGAGTTACTGACAGTGAAGCTGTTTCTTAATATTTGGATACATATTGCCCTGTTGTGCTCGAGAACAGTTGCACCTATTTACAGTCCTTACATCTAGTGCCCTAGAACATCTGGTATCTAGAAAACCACTGGCTTTGCTGGAGCAGCTGTCTAGCTCTCTTTCTTGTATCCTCTGCTTTCCTGAACAGGACTGTCAGAGGTCATCCATGACTCCCTAATGCCCGTGCTGATGGGCTCCCTTCCCACCTTCACTTGTCACTCACATCCTCCCTGTGGTCACCCCCGACTATCCTGCCCTCCCCAGCCTTCCTTTTCTTATTTCTCCAATTGCATCTTGCGCTCCTCCTCTCTTCAGCTGACCATAAGTGTCGGGGCTTCCCAAGGTTTTGTCGTTGGACTTTTGTTCTTCATCTGGAGAATGTCAGCCTTCTAAATGTCACTTGTTGATGACCACCAGGGGCTTATGGCTCACAAATACCTTCTCTGAAACTTCAATATCCTCTCCAGATCCTCTGTTACCAACTGAAGATCTTTCTTTGGGTGTTCTGTGTGCACGTCAGCCTCAACAGACCCAGAATGGAACTCATTACCAACTGCTCCTCCCCTGTGCTCTCTACCGGAGTGGACGGAAGTGTCACTTGTCCAGTTCCCAAGCCAGGACACTGGAGCCACTAAAGATGGTCCCCCCCATCCCATATCCATGTGTCATTAGGACCTGCTGAGTCTGTCTTCTACTTCTTCTATTTTTTTAATTTATGTTTTTATTTGTTCTTTTTAAGTATACATAATAGAGTGTATTTTGACAGATTAAACATACATGGAGTGTAACTTATTCTAATTAGGATCCCAGTCTCATGGTTGAACCTGATGTGGAGTTACACTGGTGGGGTACGCACATAGTAAAGTTCTGTCTGATTCATTCCACTGTCTTTCCTATCTCTCCCCCCTCCCTTCCCTTCATCCCCCTTTGTCTATCCAATGTGCCTTCTTTATACATTCAGTTCTTCCTGTTCTCCCTCTCTACCTCGACTACCCTCAACCAGATCCTGATCCCTTCAATCCCACTGTAAGCAATTTTTTGTGACCTATTGAGAAATAATGTAGGAACATTGTAGTGGTGCCATAATTTGTAAACCCATAGAGCAAAAGGGATGCATACACTGTCTTCCCCACCCTGGCCAGGAGGCACTGGGCTGTTCACAGTTCTTCCTCTGTCCCTCCAGGAAACAGAAACCAACAAGCCTAGCTTAGGCCTGATATTTCAGAGTCACCTCATCAGTTTGGGTTTCCTCCACTTCTGGGGTTTTGTGAATCCTCGTGGGTCACTGTCAGTTTTTTCTACCATTGTCCCTTAGCTCCCTGAGGACCCTAGATGAGGAGGTAGAGCAGGAGGTGTGTGGGGAATGTGGAACCCCTGGGTGAGACATACCTTCTCATCTCTGGGCCCTTCTCACCACACCAGGCCTGAGGAGGCATTGGGAGCCACTATATTTGGCACTGTGGAAAAAGCATCTCAAAGATGATCCCAAGATCTAAGAAGACCCGTGGAGCTTTCTGTAGATTTCCTCCCCTGAATCTCTTGAGAAAATTCAGTTTGGGGTAATATTTATTTGTGTATGTGTTTTATCATTACCTTTAAGAAGCCAAAAAAATCCCTTGATGCAGAACAGACTGTGCTTGATTCATCTCTGCCCCTTTCTCTTAGCACCTGATTATAGTTTCTGGCACACAGTAGTTGATCAATACTTATTGATTAATCCATTGATGTCTTTTGGTCCATCATAACTCATGTTTATGAGTGCTTACTCTGTGCCACATGCAGTTCAAAACACTTTAGATGTATTAACCCATAGAATTAATTTATTTAATCCCCGTAATTACATTGCCATCTTTATTTTATAGTTGAGGAAAATGAGGCTTGGAGAAGTGATAGTCACTTACCTAAACACACAAGAAGATAGTGGGAAGGCCAAGTGTTGAACCTGGGCAGTATTGCTTGGGAATCCTGACTCTTAACCATGCCTAATGCTGCTCCTTTGATGAAGGGGGTAGAAGTAATACACACTGGCAGTTAGGAACATTGTTGGTGGTGGAGGTGGGAGTTGTGGAGGGGATGTTGGTTCCTAGGGCTACAACTATCACAGGGATTTACCCCAGAAAAAAGCTCATGTCTGTAATCCCACTAATTCTGGAGGTTGAGGCAGGAGGATTGAATGTTCAAAGCCAGTTTCAGCAACTTAGGGAGACCCTGTTTCAAAAAAAAAAAAAAGTCCCAGCAGTTCAGGAGGCTGAGGCAGGAGGATCGTGATTTCAAAGGTAGCCTCAGCAAAAAGCAAGACGCTAAGCAACTTGGTAAGACCCTGTCTTTAAATAAAATACAAAATAGGGCTGAGGATGTGGTTCAGTGACAGAGTGCCTTTGAGTTCAATCCCCAGTACCCACCCCCCAAAAAAAATTTTAAAAAGGGCTGGGAATGTGGCTCAGTGGTTAAGCACCACTGGGTTCGATCCCTGGTACAGAAAGAAATAAAGGAAGGAAGGAAGGAGGGAGGGAGGGAGGGAGAAGGAAGGAAGGGAAACATATATATTGGATTCTTACAGCATCTTAGTTATAGTTGACCAGCCCCAGTCACTAGATAAGAAAAGCAGGAATTTAGGGCAGATCTTCTTATAATTGGCCTAAGAGCTCTCAAGCATGTGGGAGTGGAAGAAGCCAAAATCAATTCCTACTGAAGAGCATCTCTCTTCACCTTCTTGCACCCTCTCAGTATCTTGTTTCTACTTCATCTTCCCAATTGGGAAAGGTAGAGACCTCATTTTTGGCTTCATTTGGTTTCCCACTGTGACTAATTTAAAGATGGAGACTCAATCTGTATTTGCTGATGGAGAGATTAGAACTTGGTTCCAGCCAGAAACTAGAAGGCAAGCAGGTTAAGCAGACAACTTCAGGCTCGTTGCCTCTCCTCCCAGGGCAGAGGCAGCCGCTGTGGTGGGCTGAAGGTGGAATGTCTCCTGAGCCTGACACTGGCACACTGTGGAAGCGGCCCTAGTTCCAGGCCCCACCTCCAAAAAAAGGTCTAGACTTTCCCAGCTGTTAGAGGTTCAGAGATAACCCACTGGCTAGGCTCTCCCTGGAGTTCACATGCAGACCCAATCTTTGCCAAAGCTTGGCGCTTATGGATCATCTTGAGTGGGTGAAGAAGGATCCTATTCCTTCCTCTGGACTCAGAGAATGAGGAAGGACCAGTGGCCAGACATCCTTCCGATTTGGTGGTAGGCTCAAGAGAAATGGAAGATTTTACTCATTCCTGAAGCTGAAAAGAATTATTCATGATTATTCATAATAATTATTATATTATTATTGCAGGGAGTACCTCGTCTGTCTCTATCAAAGCCTTCTCCAGAACTTTCCATTCCTTCATTCTTTCCCATGGCAGCTTGGCTTCCTTAATAACTTCAATTTTCAGTACAAATTTCTGTCTCTTTCCACCCCCAAAACCAAGTCTCCTCCCTTCCTTGGGTCCTCATGAATATTTGTGAGCAAAATTTGAAAGAAAAGGAGACCAAGGTTGCCTGTGTCTCTCCCAACCAACTTCAGTTGCGAGTCTCAAGAAGTACCTTCTGGTTCATAACTGTCAAAAACAAAAGCAGGAAAGTGGCCTTTGGTTCTCTGGAGGCTGGGAGGCCACACTATCACCTAATTTTCTTTTTCATTACTTGTACATGCTGAAGGGAAGCTGTTTTATTTAAAATATATTAATTTGGGATCACTGGAAAGATTTTATTTTTTACTTAAGGTAGTTTTATGACTCATTCAGGATAGTTTTGTGGTTCATCAGATCCTTGAAAGTAAAGCCTGGAGGATTAAATGAAATAAAACCAAACAAAGTGCTACAGCATTCACAAGCTGGAGACAAATCTAAGACATTTGGAAGAACATTATTCAGTTTTTAAAGCTTCACTGTTGACTACCTTGAAAGAAACTAGCACATGATTGAAATGAGCCTTGCCCCACGAAAACTGTGAGAAGGAGTGGAGGCAGGTATCTATTGGGATGTCTCCCCCAACAGTGATTCCCTCTTCTTAGATGGGCTGCTCCACCGAGCTGCCCTAGGTATGGACTTGGGGCAGCCATATTCGTACAATGTAGGCCCGAGGAGAGCTCCTGGTCCAAGAGGGACCAGTTGGGGTAGCTTCCTAAAACTCTGGGATTAAAATTAAAGAAGGAAGTCAGTATTCCTTCAGGTATTGTATAAACTTGGGTTCTATTGGTAGCCATGTTCTTTGGTATGTGCACTTGAGAAATAGCAGCTGGTTTAGGAAGAGAGAGAAAGAGAGAAAGGAAAGAGAGAGGGAGAACTTCCTAGTTTCCCCACAGCCTTTTACTTCCTGATTCCAGTTTTGTTTTGTGTGTGTATATGTGTGTGTTTCCTGAATTTTTGCCGTTATGTTCTGTGAAATACCCCTCTGGCCTTATTAGCAAATTTCCCATTGCTGGTTTGAATTGATTCTCAGAACTTGAAACTGAAAGGATCCTAATTAACATAAGAGTGATATTTTCCTTCTAGGTGGTTGATAAAAACTTCACACCTATTAGACACAAACTTTGAACATAAGTGTGCTGCTAGCAATCCTCCCTAGGCAAATAGAAGATAAGTTTAGAGCTACCGTGTTCTTAGGGGCCATCATTTCATACATGTGAAAGCTGAGGCCCAGGAGAGCTGCATCCCTTGCCAAAGTCACATCTGTGTCGAAAACAGGTTCCTCAACTAGCCACACTCCTCGACCATTGCTCTTTCCCTAATCGTCACTAATGGACTAAAGTGTTGTATTTATTTTCATAATATGTGCACATTTTTTAAAAAAGTCCACATAATACTAAATATTTTTTAGCTCCAGATTTTGAATGAAAAGCTGAAACCTGAAGATGTTAAGATGATGTTAAAAGTCTACATGTTAACAGAGATAGAACTAGAAGTTTATTCCTAGGCAAGAGGAAGGCCAGACTTCTCTGTCCATGTCACTGTTGATGTAATTAGATGGGGAAAATCATCCCAGCAGAGTTTTTCATGTTGTTAATCCACTGAACAAACATTTATTCAGCACGTACTGTATTAAGGTGGGCACTGCACTAGGCCGGGAGACCCACTGAGAAATAAATTGGGTTGATTGGCTTTCTGAGTGTTGGTAAATTTAAAGGGCTTTCAACCCCATTATGTGTGGGTGGGGGATGGTGGATGTTTGGGGTATGGTGGGAGTGAGACAAGATGCACTACTAAAAGAAAAGTTCCTTGAAAGTAGATGTGGCTTCTTTGATAGTGTCTCCAGAATATATAGTATGTTGCTCTAAGAATAGGAAGATGAAGCTACTGGTTATCTAGGCTTATTTCCTTCTTGATCTTTCTCACTAGCTAGAATGATGGGGACTCTTTAATTGAAGTTGTTTTGTTAATTATTTCAGAGTGTCCTGGGGATATAGTCCAAGGAGCCCTTACCTGCGTTGAAAAGTTAGAACCTAAGAAGAAAGCTTCTCCCAGTGAGGTAACTTAAGTCCTGAAGGTGAGATGGAACTCAGTGGTTATCTGCCAGAAATAGTCAGTTTAAGGTCTAAGGAAGTCTTTTCTCTGAACCAGATATTACAAGGTCTTTCCTCATGAAGATATGCACATGAGATTACAGAAAATAGGGATGCACCTGGGATGGGGAATGTTATTAAACCTGCTAACCTAGGAAAGGAATATAAATGTAGAAGTGGGAAGATAAAATAAAACCAAACAAAGTGTTACAGCACAAAGTGCCACATTTACTTAAGTAAGCGAGTGTTTTGTTGTTGTTGTGGACTTAACCATGTTCTTGATTAAAAAACCTCGGAGACCCCCAGGGTTGAGGGTATAGTATCACATTAACAGTAGTGTCATATGTTATCACGAATGCCTATCTCTTTGTTATGCAAGCAGTGAGACTTAAAATTCATTTCTCCAACTTGGTGGATGATAGATCATTCCTTTGCCCACTTAGTCAGTGTATCTCTCATACAATTACCAGGTGCTTATATCATGTGGGTTAGGCTGCGGAAGTCTCAAAGACAAATTCATATGATTTTGCCATTAATGATTTATCAGCTCTGTGTGCAAAACTGTTAGGTTCTCTGTCATTCCTGGTCATAATGGTAACAAGTAGCTTTTGGAAGTAAAAAGGTACAAAACAAACTCTGCAGTTCCGGACCTGCAGCAGGATTTAAACAGCAGCTAGCAGGTCTGGACCACATTTCCAAAGTCACCAGGAGTCCTGAAAACCTCTGTGTAATAAGGCACATTTTTTCATTCATCTATTTTTACTTTATGGTGGATACATTGGTCAAAACTGTCAAAAAAAAAAAAAGTCACAATTGAGAATGTTTGCTTGGGAGAAGAATGCTAGGACAACTTGTCACAGGGGTCGCCTGGGGAGAGGTTTGGGATGCCTGTCCCCATCTGATGGGTGGTGTCTCACCATTGATCTTTGGCAAGTTGTACTGGAAAAGATGGTCAGAGTTCCAAAGTGCAATATTATATTTCCAATTAAAATGTAAAAACAAACCTTTTTCATAAAACACATTGGCCTCAGCACTGGGAAGTGACTACAAAGCCCCACGCTGATTGAGAAAAGCTGAAAGCAGACACTGTAATTGATAAAGGAGATAAGTCAATCTGTATCCTTTAAAGAATAATGAGTTCCATTTTTCATCAAAAAGATCTCCTTGTGCTGAAGAAACATTCTTTCAATAAATCTACTTAATGGTTTCCCCTCTAATGATATATAACATTGCGCTTTGGAACAGAGCATTGCAGCAGGGCCTTGCCAGGAACTGCAGGCCACCCATCATTTGCATTGGTAATTCAATAAAAAAAAAAATTCCAGATGACTCCCAGGAAGTGCTGCTGTTCTGGGGGAAAATATCTGAAGGCCTTCCTGGGCTCTTCCAGCAAGTAGAAGGCATGGGATTTTTGAAGAAATAATTGATTACTAAATTTGAGATGCTGGGCACATCTGCACTCCCACCACCCCCACAGCCACCACAGCTCTGGGGGCTCAGTGACCCATCAGCACTGAGGAGGGCTCCATGGCAGGCAGCCCCAGCTAAACGCTTCAGATACTTGGGTCGTGAGAACCGATTAGCTTTGTTTGTTCCCTAGGCTCGTCACTCTCTCCCAGACCTGCAGGCCTTGTGACTCTGCAGAAGGTCACATGTTTACTGGGTTGGCTAAACTGAGGAGTCACTTCAGTGACCCTGTCTGAAGTAGCCCCCACCTCATCTGAGGGTGGAAGCCTCAGGTGGCCAGGTCCTGGTAGAAGAAAGGGCCTGTCCCCTTCTATGGGAGTGATTTGGGGCCCTGTGTGCCCTTGGGTTAGGCAGCAGGACGATATTTCAGTTTACCTCTATGAACCTCCACCTTACAGATGTGCTGTTCTTTTCACTGGGACCCAGTTTTATGTAACAAAACCTACTTCCTGCAAGGGCACCCAGCCCTCCCAGTACTGACGGACAGACGGACGGACTTCCCCACATGGGAGTCATTAGCAACAACCCTGGAGTTATTTCCTTATGGTGCTGTTTGTTTATTCTGCAGTCGAGTGTGAGTCAGCCAGATCATGATTTGTGGTGGTTTTGCTTGTGAAATCTTACATAATTATATTCCTATTGTCAGGTTGGGTCGAGCAGTTAGACCGTATAGTGTTTTCTCATTGCACAACATCTGCAAATCAATAAGGAGAAAGCCTGGACAATGAGATGACGTTGGCTGGCCAGAACCTGGCCTGCGCGTCACCCAGGAGGCGGCTCTGCAGTTTCACAGATACGGTTGCTAATTCCTCTGCTGGGCAGGGTGACTGGGCCGGGTGGTGGCCTTTCCAATGGGTTTCACTGAGGTGATATTTAAGAGAGGAGAGTGAGGGCATGAAAGAACAACAATAACAACAATTCACACAGAAACCGACCAAATTTTTACTGCGTTTGCCCCACGCTGGATTCCAACATGCTGGTCCAGAACGCGGCTTGGCTAGAAGCTTCTCCAACAGGCTTTCCCTTCCCCGCCATGTACATCATTGACTCTGATCCTACTCACTGTCCCAAATCCAGAGGCATTGAATAAAGACACTCTTGATGCAAACAGTGAGTGGTTACAACACACGGATGGGGGTGGCACGGTTTCCACGACACAGAGTGGAATCCAGGAAAATGACGCGCAGAGGCAAGACGCCCCCTTCATTGCTAATGGTATCATGGAGCTCAAAACCCACAACTGCTTGGTTTTGTTTTGTTTTTGTTTTTTAAAATTCCTGGAATATATTGAAACTACTTGTTCCTAGCATTATTTCATGTTTTTAATCAAATATCTGACCTGATTTAAAACATATTTGTTTGCATACATCTTTGCGTAGCGCACCTTATTTATATTGATATAGGATGAAGATTACAAATATCTGCATAAAAAGAGAAACTGTGTGACTCTATATGAAGACAACAACCATCACATTCCACAGCACGTCAGTGGTTAGTTTTCGAATGGTCAAGCATTTTTTCAAACGAGAGAGAGTATAACTGAACACAAGCGCCACGAGAAAACAATCAGAACAACAGAACCAAACCCAACTTCTCTATTAATCATTTAAAAACTTGAGCTCTGTTTCTAACACTTTTCATTAATTGTTATTTTAAGCTCCAGTAGCAGGATCAGATTTCTGCTGCCTCTGGGCAAAAGAGTTATGATCTGATCTCAAGTTCCAAGGGAAATGCTCAAAGTTTTATTTTTCCCCAGTTGAATAAACAGTACCATGTACATTATCTCTTGTGTTAGAATAGTGTTGTCTTCACATAAGACTCAAATAATGGTATTAGTCATTCATTTCCTTGAACTCAGACACCCTCATGCGTGCTGACAGGTTTATAAGGATGCGGTGGCAGCCGTGGGTTCTGGGAGTTGCTAGATGGCCGACTTTGATTTCTTGCAGTCCTGAGCGATGGAGCCCGGGTTCGCCTGGTTATTGTCCGCTTTCTCTCTCAGATGCTTGGCTTGTCTAAAAGATTAATACATTAACAAGAGCTGAGGTCCAGGGTTGCACATCTTCAGACATGTTTATTAGCAGATGGCACATAGGATTCAAAGGTCACCACAAAAGTGACATTTTAAAGTGAAACAACAATATTTATGTTCAGATAGTCTGCTGATGAGATCATGTGGAAATGGTTTTGATTAAATTAGCTTATAAGTGGTTGCCAATCTATAGACAACTTAAAATGCCACGTCTGTTTACCAAATGTTTTCTTCTCATGCTCTTACCTTTTAAATATTAATGACCAAATGTTGGCAGTTTTGTTGTTGTTGTTTTTCTGGGTTATTTTGGTTTGGTTTTGGGGGGGGTATGTTCATTTAACTACAGGATCATTGTTGTCTGGTTTTTACTTCCTGGGTTATCTATTTTTATTTTAATTCTAAAAATATTACGTGTGTGTTCTGAGAACTTGCTGGTTATTATTATTGCTTTGAAAGAGTTTGGATCCCACTATGTAAATGTAATTGCTTTACATTTCTTTAGTATAAATTGGGTCTCTGGAGAGACCCAAAATCCAGTCCCTTAGATAGAGCCTTATGTATAAGTCTCATAAAAATGCTGCAAGCTGGATTCCAGAAATAATATTTATAGTTGCAAGCCCTAGAAGCCCCAGGCCTGTGGCACTGTTGTGCTGTGTTTCATATGACAATGTGAAAAACCAGTGCAGCCTAGGGGAGGGACATCTCTCTCTATTTTTTTTTTCTTTTCTCTCTATTATGTTCACAACTTAGCAGGAACATAAGTGTTTTTTTTTTTTTTAATCACAGAAAGTGGGCTAGTCAGAGGATGGTCAACAGTATGAAGTGAAAAAAACTTTTTGGTAAGTTTTGCAAAGTCTCTAGGGTCAACAAACTCATAAACATTTCCAACTAAGGCATTCATTAATTCATAGATTAAAACTTGCAGATATATTATAGAAGATGAATATGACCACCTATGCTGCTTTTCATTTATCTACCTTTAATTATATAATGAATAATTTTGCAAGATTTAGATATCTTTGCCTGGATGTTTTTACATCATAATTGTCTATGCCTCATCTTTTGTACCATTATGAAAATTACAAATATAAAAATACCAATGGAGGATTTACTCACTTTTCAAGAGAACCCTTTTCAATATTCATTGCTCCATCAATTGGATCCAGTCCTTGTTCAGAAAATTGTTTCAAGGCACTTAAAGCTGCCTACAATGAAAACAAACAAGGAGAGCCATTCACTGACTTTAATGTAATTCAGAGGTAACTGTAAAAGAAAGCTGAGATATAGACTATCGTTTTCACTAATCTAAAGAAATGCTTTTTATATCCTTTAGCAAAATTACATTTGAAAGGCTGAGTTATCATAGAGCAACATACATGTATATTTTTATTTTATATATATACACACACATATATACATGTATATATAACATAAATAATATATATATAATGAAAATAATAATAAATAATTTAAAACTATAAATTATAGGTGTATGTATACATTTTTTTTTCCAGAACTTTTTTAGGAAGATTGGGAAAAAGAATTTCAATGAGTCTTATGCCTTATCCCTTACCCACAATTTTGCAAATTTCACCTGCAAATTTCACTTCCTATAAACAGGAAATAGTTTGCATGTTTTCTCCTCACATGACTGAGATTATGCATCATCCTCTTCCTTCAGATGTGAAGATATCAGATTTTTCCACCTTGAGCACTTTTTCCAAAGCTAGCATAAAGGTATTGTTATTCAATTTTGTGGATGTTGAAGACCAAATTAAGTGACAGAATATTACCAGAAATGGACAGCAGGTACTCATGCATAGTCAGTGGAAGGCTATGATGGCATCCTGAGAGGAAAGGGAAGGAGCAAGAATCTGGGCTCCTTGGGGCTCTGGTGAGGTGTTGATAGACCCAGAGGTGTGGGATGCTGACGGGTGATGACAGGCTGGTGGAGCCTGGCTGGATAGCTGGGAGGCACCAAAAATGCAACTGCTGATAAGATCTACATAACTTGTTGACACTCTTGTGCATGTTCCAAATTGTTATTTCTTTGAATAAGAATTTGGTTGCTCTTCCCCTCCCCCTCCCCACCTTGGAAGCTCCATTAGAAGGGCTTTGTTGAGTCTGAGGTAGGTGTGGGCTTTGGGGCTGTTTGCATCTCCAGAGTCCCGCTGGTTCACACTTTGGGCATCTGTGTCTTCTCAGCTGCCTTTGAAAAGAGCTAACTCTTGCAGTTTCTCAAACTTTTATCTGCCAAAGGCCCCTTTTGGGTAGCTAAGTGCATAGTTTCTTTTACATTTCTTTTTACAGAAGATATTTATTTGGAAGATTTCACTTTTAAGTTAATAGACTTCTTTTTTTTTCGTGCAGTTTTAGGTTTATGGAACAATTGAGGAGATGGTGTGCAGAGTTCCCATGCACTGCCTCCTGCCTCCCTGTCCTAAACAGTTTCCCTTATTACCATCATCTTGCAGCAGTAAAGTACATTTGTCATAATTGATGAGTAATTATCGATATATTATCATTAATTAAATCACAGTTTACATTAGGATTCACTCTTTGTGCTGTATATTCCATGGGTTTTCACAAATGCATAATGACACTTAGCAACCATCACAGTATCTATATGTAGAATAGTTTCACTGCCTTAAAAATCCTGAGCTCCACCTATTTATCTCTCCCTCTTTACCTCCTTCCCCATCAAACCCCTGGCAACCACTGATCTTTCTACTGCTTCTACAGTTTTGCTTTTTCCAAAGTGTCATATACTTGGACCCATGTACTATGCAGATTTTTTTGGACTGTTTTTTTTTTTTTTCACTTAGCAATGTGCATTTTAAAGTCCTTCTGTGTCTTTTCCCAGCTCATTTCTTTTATTTCATTGCACAGATGTGTCACAGTTGGTGTAGCCCCTCACTTACAAAGGGGGTCTTGATTGTTTCTGGGTTTTGGTGATTATGAATAAAACCGCCGTGAACATTCACATAGTTTTTAGTGTAATATACTCTCAATTTGGGGGGAAGGGTACTGGGGATTGAACCCAGGGGCAGTCAACCACTGAGCCACATCCCCAGCCCTTTTAATTTTTTTTTTTTTTAATTTTGAGACAGGGCCTCACTAAGCTGCTTAGGTTGGCTTTCAATTTGAGGTCCTCCTGAATACGTAATTCTGAGCCCCTGGGATTTACAGGTGTGTGCCATGGTGTCCAGTCTACTCCTAATATTTTTATCTTTTCTCTTGGCTTTTCTGGATTTTTTTGTTTTGTTTTGTGGTGCTAGGGATCAAACCCAGGGGCCCTCTTCCATTGAACTGCATCTCCAGCCCCTTTTTAAATTTATTTTTAAAAATATTTTTTAATTTTACATGGACACAATATCTTTATTTTGTTTTTCATTTTTATGTGATGCTGAGGATTGAACCCAGTGCCTCACTTGTGCAAGACAAGCGCTCTGCCACTGAGCCACAACCCCAGCACTTATTTTTTATTTTGAGGTAGGGTCTTGCTAAAAATCACCCAGGTTGGCCTCCAACTTGAGATCCTCCTGCTCCCCACATGGCTGGGATCACAGGCTGTGTCACCATGTCTAGTGTTTGTTTTGTTTCTTAAGCCACAATTTCTATATACAAACAAAAGTAATGATACGTGGTTTTCTTTTTCTTAGACTACTATTCTTTTCAGGTCTTTAAACTGAGCCCCCTAGATCAGATGTGCTAGTCTAAACAGGTATCTGTGTCTGCAACCCTGGCCAAGATGCCCTGGGACAGGGAGGAGACTGTGCTTGGGCTCAGTTTTCACCATTCTCTTTGAACCTGGAGTTCTGCAGAGAGGCGGTCAGTGTCCCCATCCCACTGCTCTTGATCCAGACTCTCAGTCATGCTGTACAGCCAGTGGCACGTTACTGTGGTGGACAGTGGTGCAGGAGCAGCGTGGCTGTCTCACTGGGTACCACTGTGGGCTTGAATCCTGCATATGCATATGCATATGCAGAAGTCCTGAGCTTCAATACCTTGGAATGTGATCTTATTTGGAAACAGTGTTGTTGCAGATGTGGTTAGTTAAAATGAGGTCACACAGGAGTAAGGTGGGGCCCTCACCCTGCAACTGGTGTCCTTATGTAAAGCAGAAATCTGAACACAGATGCACGTTTAGGGAGAACACCGCATGAAGAAGAAAAGAGAGATTGCAGTGTGGCAGCAGAAACCAAGGACACCAAAGATTCCCAGAAGTGAGGAGAGATGCAGGGACCAGATCCTTCCTACCACTCAGAAGGAACCAACCCTGCCAACACCTGATCCCACATTCCCAGCCTCCAGACTGTGAGGCAACAAGCTTCTGTTGTTTGAGACCTGCAGCCTGTGGACTTTGTTCCAGCAGCAAATGAATACAGGTGCACCATGTTCCTCTCTCAAGACAGCAGAATTAGTCTCCCTCTCTTTTGAACATTTTCCTTTATTGTCATTTTATTTTTAAAATATTTTGTTGTGGGGCTGGAGTTGTGGCTCAGTGGTAGAGGGCTTGCCTAGCATGTGTGAGGCACTGGGTTCAGTTCTCAGAATCACATAAAGATAAATAAAATAAAGAACCATTGACAACTAAAAAACGCTTAAAAACATTTTGTTGTTATAGGAAAGTCAGAATATATAGACAAGCAAAAAGAGTTGAAATATTCATAATCCCATGCCGCACCTCACTCCTCCCCATAGCTACTCACCTTCACCAGGAGCAGATCTTAACACTGTTTTGTTACCTGCTCTTTTCTCTGAACACGAGCAGTTTTCCACACCAACACAAACATTCAGAAGCAGCATTTTCACACTGCACAGTATCCTACTGACTTTATATGCCTTTCTGTATCTGGCCAATCCCCACTGCTAGACATTTAGCAAAGTTCCAATTTTTAAGCTGTTATGAACACTGCACTGAGCTTTCTACTCATTAAATCATTGTTGAACCATCTCAATACTTTACGATAAATCCCTAGAAATTGAATATCTAAGTCAAATATGATGCCTGTTCTTGCAGATCTTGGTCTGTACTCTCTGCCTGTCCTCACAGGCGCACCCACACCAGCAGTGGGAGGAAGGCATTGCACTCAGTGCTTCTGGAATTACTTCTCAGAACCACTTTGCAGGTCAAGTGAGCAAATCAGTTTTGTCATTTTATGGCCCAACCTTGTTTTTAATTTATTTATCTTGATCATTTACTTTATTCATTAAACTTGGCCTAAGTGAGGATTTGGTTGTTTTCAAAAATTAAATTCACTTTTGAAAGAGCCAGATTTGAATAGCTCTGGCCATAGTCCTCAAAAAAAAAAAAAATGCAGAGGAATTTGACTCTTGTTTAGATTTGATTGGGTCACATCTGAAACCCTTTCAAGTCCTGAAATGCTGGGATAGTTATGCTAAAAACAGTCCTGTGAGTATATATGTTCTCATGGGCTGGGCCATCAACCTGAGCATGTGTCCTGACTCCCACATGTAGGTGGCACTAAGAGTCAGGCTCACTTGCTTCTGAGCTCCAAAGACCACACATGCCTGACCATCTTCACAAATACTCCCAACTTCTTGGGTGGGCTCATGAACCTAAAGCTCTTCGTAGTTGCAACAATTTTGAACAAATGACCAGCTATTTTGTTATGATACATTAATATGTGAATTATTGGTGGGAATGTTAATTTTGGTCAATTTCTTCCCAAATGAACTATTAATAGTCCATTCAAATTTGCAGTGTGATATTGCTGAATGAGACTTCTGAGAGCTCCGGGGCTTCTCAGTCCTGTTTTATTCCCAATGAGGCCAAAGCAACAACCCAAATCAAATATTTACACATGTATGTCTCCGGGGGGGTTACTAGGGATCCAACTTATGACATCAATCATGCTACTATAGAGTTATACTCCCAGCACCCAAAATGTTTTAAAACCTTAAATTAAAATTGTAAGCTAATTATAGCCCATTTACCTAGGTTGCCATTGGGAACACTTGGTTCCTCATGTGGCCTGAATACCACTAACCAAATAACCTGCTTCATTGTGTCCAGAACTATGGCACCTACTCTTTTCATCTAAATAGAGACAAACACCTGAGACAAAGGCCAGGTCTCAGGGAGCAGGTTCAATGTTTTATCTCTTGCAAAATTTCTGGGATGATTTTATCATCATGTCATTCTGGTCCCCATGCACTGTCAAAATGACTGTCATCATTCAAAGAGCATCCTACAGGCTGGAATGGCAGTGTGCTCTTTCACACTATGCCATAAACGGATTTTCAGAATTCTTGAGTGACTGCTTCCCTCCAAAGGTATGCTTGACAGCTTCCAAGTAACATTCCCTTATCTACCTGCTGAGATCATTCAGCCCACGTCTTACTGATAACCTGGAATACAATGGCTTATAAGTATGAAAGGACTTCTTTCTAATTTATATAGGACCAAGATAATAATTTATCTTAACCTCTGTAAACAGTAATAGCTATCATTTGATGAGCATCACTCTGCCACAGGCCCTATACTTGCGTGACCTCAGGTGTTATCACAGCCCTGCAAGGGAGGTCCTGCCCATAAGGAAGCAGGAACTCAGAGAAGGGCAGGTGTTGTGGCTCAGCAGTAGAGCACTTGCCTAGCATGTGTGAGGCACTGTGTTCGATCCTCAGCAAGACATAAAAAATAAATAAATAGAATAAAGGTATTGTGTCCAGCTACAACTAAAAAAATATTAAAAAAAGAAGGCTAGAGAATTCACAAATCTACTTGAGTAGCAGAGATTTGAACCCCAACCATATTCTTGGTCATTTCTCTTTATTTTTTTCTGAACTTAAAGCTGTTCACATTCAGGCTGCCCAATTTCAGCATGGCTTCTTTCAAAATTATTTTAAAATCACTCTTAGTTTCTCTTCCATACTCACTCCATTCACTGCTTCCCACAATAGTAACTTGAAGTAAGCTAATAAAGTTTCCTCCATTTTCTTGAAGATTTAGTTATTTGTGGAAGTCCCTCAGCCCCCTCTCAGTTTCCCTGGTTTGACTTCCAAGGCTCTACTCAGCATTTCTGTAACACAATTTTGGCTAATGCCAAATGACTACAGGAATTATTTTGTCACTTAGAACCATGCCAGGACCACAAACAAGATGACTCAATTCTCCACTTCTTAACACTCCAAAGGTAATGCGTCTTGCTTCTTTATTTGCCTCCCTTCCCCATTTTTCTGAAAAGACTTTTCCCCTTGCTGGCAGGAGGGAGAAAGGAGTTCAAGGGTTTTGCAGGGCTTGTGGGGTATAGGAAGTTGCAGCAAGAAGAGGTTCCAGGAGCCCAGCATAGTGGTGTATACCTGTAATCCCAATGACTCTGGTTGGAAGGCTGAGGCAGGAGGATCATGAGTTCAAGCTTAGCCTCAGCAACTTAGCGAGGCCCTAAGCAACTCAGCCAGCGAGACCCTATCTCTAAATGAAATATATAAAAGTGATGAAGATGTGGTTCAGTGGTTAAGAGCCCCGTGGTTCAATTCCCAGTACCCCAAATAATAATAATAATAACAACAACAACAACAACAACAACAATAATAATAATAATAATAATTTTTTAAAAAGAAGAGGAGGTCCAGGATTGCAGAAGTGAAATGGACAAAGAGAATAAAGGGTTTGACTATGATGTACAGTCAGCCATGAGCCCAAACTGCTTGGGAAAGTAGAGATGGACAGGGGCTGCAGACCTTTGTGGCTCCTCTTGCAGGTACTAAGAGAACATTCTCGGAGCTGCTTCCTCCTCCGCTTGCCAAGAGCACAACTGAGGAATCCGGGGCTCTCCTCCCACCTTCGTTCTCAATTCATCACCCACTATTTTCCGGGAAAGGACATTTACCAATTAAAGAATTCCACAAGAGATAGGTTGGCTTCTCTTTCTACAGCAAAATGCCCACAACAATAGAAAGATGCAAAATGCCTGAAAAAGCCACAGTACATTTACCAAGACCCAATTATGTACTGAGGTCAAACAAGCAAAAGAGCCTTTTCTATCAGATCAATTATTTCAAAGAACAATGGATAATGCAGTGGCTTTATGAATAAATGCTAAAATTTAACAGTCTACAGAAGTGTTTTACAATACTCCTCCAAAATTGTCCAGAAGATGGTAAAATCAACAAAATCCTCATGTTTAAACTATTCCAACTGAATAAATTGTTAACTTACTAGAGGCCAGCTGCTTTAAAAAATTCCGAACATATTATAAATCTGCTACCTAGTATTAAAGGACACTTTGGAAAGAGGGGGAAATCAAAGAGCTCTCATTTGGGAAGATATACTTGGAAGCCTGCTTAAGAGGCAAGTTCTTAATTGTCTATTTACTGAGAAGGTAAATAGATAACAAGATGTTCAGGTCACACTGCCTGCAGTTCACCCTTCAGCATGGACAATTTGCTGTGTGATGAATGTAAACTAAACTTGGGGAGTCGTGGGAAGGAGGCAAATCTGGGTTCCCTAATGAGGAACATCCTGGATGATGCTGAACCCAAGTTGTGTAACTTCCCACTCACTGTGGATTAGAGAATTTCAAAGATACACTAACATAAGTACCCAGAACCCTCCATAAGTCTTTGGCTATAAACAAATAGACAACTCAATGATTTCATTTCCAGTGTTTTCCTAGCAAACCAAAACAAACATACTCGGCATCCATTTATATGTCACCGCAGCCTACCAACCTCAGTCTTAAACTTCAGCCTATGACAACTAATGTGCTCTATGATTTTAAAAAGAAAAGACAACACATAGCCAAAACAATCAATGAAGGTTTGTTTGGGACAAAAATTAAAGACATATTTTAAATAAGTGGATGACATGTCCTGTTTTTATCCTGTCTTTTCAGCCCTGAAACTTATCCATTTTGTGTATGTGTGTTTGTGTGTGTGTGTGTGTTTCCCTTAGAGGAAAGCATCTGCATAGTGATATGGAAATATTTTTGTCCCCCAAAGATTTTACAACTGCTTTGTGAATGAAGCCCCACAGGTTCTAGAACAGATGTCGCCACCGAATCATGTGTTGCTTGTTTGGTGCGTAGTTATAGCGATGCCAGAAACACGATGCCAATAGATATTTTCCATGCCTATTGTTGGTCCTGGATCGTGTGTGTGTGTGTGTGTGTGTGTGTGTGTGTGTGTACAGAGAATGTTGCATCTTTCCAGTCATTTCTGCAATTTGGAACTCTCCTTTTGACGATAAGCAATTAGCAAATAGTGCTAATTGTTAAAACTAGTACCTCTTCTTCCTGCTTCCTTCTTCAGGGATTAGTTTGTAATGACAGTGTAGCAGCATTAGGTCATTCTCTTGAGAGACAACAGTCTTCATTAGCAAAATGTGATTTTTTAACTCATTTTCCTGACAAGCAGCTCTTTGTGAAGTCTTTGAACAAGATGCCCAACGAGTCCTTTTATTTCCTTTGCTTCTATGTCATACTTTTCCCACCAACTTATCCTGATTCCCAGAAACAGACAGGCTGTTCCTATTAAAGTCAATGATAACCATACACGTCTGAATGTGGCCTTCGTTTTTTAAGTAAGTGTTCAAGGTTTGTTTTGCTTTGCCTTTTCTCCCTAAAGTGCTTGTTCATGTTGATGTGTTCCTGGGAGCAGATCTAACTGCTAGATTCAGCTCACAATGACCATAGTGGTCATGTATGCAGTTAATTAAATCAGTCTCCTGCCACGAGGAAATGATAGGCTTCAAAAGCAAACATCTCCATCTGCAGTGGAGGATTCTCCTAACTTCCCATCTCAACAGTCTCTGGGACTGACTGTATATTAAATCACTCAAATGATTGAAAGACCGTTCTTTAGTAAGCTTGAAGAACGTGAATTTTAAGGTTTCTAAGAGAACCTTTTGCTGCTTTAAAAGGTCTATAAAGAAACCAAAAAGATATTTGTGTTTCTAAACTTTATCACTGTAGTCTATTTCATTTCAGATGAATCAATGATGTAACTTTTTTTTTAAATTAAAAAAGGGATTACACTCAGTGTTAATTAACTCACTTGCTGCCCTGCTTTCTAACAATTTCATTATAGCCTGCACTTCTCATTCAAGCTCCCACAATCCTATTAGATCAGGTAATTTCCATAAAATTGGTACTTTATAAAATGACTTGCCCTTGGAACAAAGAACTGTCTGCCTCAAGATGATGGTTACTCATTGTGGGGGGGACTGGTTGTGAAAAAAAAAAAGTAGGAGGGTGGGTGATCAGAAACATGCAGATTTTCCATAGTTTCCTAAAATAGGTGTATTAGCTCTAGAATTTGAAAAATTTGTTTTAAAAAATGAGCAAACTTAGGCACCACCTTGATTTCTGCAGTCAGGCTCTTAGAATGGGTAATTCATATAGCTGCCAGCCATGACGACAACACAGAGATGGATTTAAAGCAGGATTAACTGTGCTGAGGAATGTCACCAATGTGCTTAGAACACACTTGAGCAGCAGCATCCACTCTCATGCCTTCCTCTAACTAGGCTCTTTCGATTTGGCCAACGTCATTGCTGCTCAAAGTCCTTTTTTGCCCTGTATTTAATTTTTTTTTTTTTTTGATTCAACACAAAGTCCCCTTTGTAATGGGGCTTGTCACAATAAGGTGTTGGGCACACTCGTGTGCTGGCAAGGTAAGTGTCATAATGGCAGCATCGTTCCCTGTGGAAGGTAGAATAATACTCTCCACCACTAACTTGTCCATATCCTACTTCCCAGAATCCACATGTTACCTCACATGGCAAAAGGGATTTTGCAGATGAGGTTAAGGCATGAATGCTGAGATGGGAAGATTAGCCTGGATTATCTGGGTGGGTCCACTCTAATTTCTCAAATCCTTAAAATCAGAGAACCTTTCCTGGCTTTGGTCAAAGAAAAAGATGTACCAGGGAAGAATAATCAAACAAGTATAATGTTGTTGATTTTGAAGATGGAGGAAGGGGCCATGCGTCAAAGAGCAGAGGAAAAAAATGGAAAGGAAGTAGATTCTCTCCTAGAATCTCCAAGAAAGAACTACTAAAACCTTAATCTTAGCTCAGTGAGGTCTCTGTCTGATTTCTGGCCTAGTGAACTGTAAGATAATACATTTGTGGTAAGTCAACAGGTCTTTAGTAATTTGTTAAAGCAGCAAAAGGAAACTAATACACTCTCCTTGTCACCTGGACAAGGAAGAGAAAAGGGCTTGGTATTTGGAGTCTGCTATACTTTGGATCTTGAATGCCCCCAAAGGCCTGTGTTAAAGGCTCTGTCCCCAGGATGCTATTATTAGAAAGTGGTGGAACTTTTAAGATGTAAGGACTTGTGGTAGGTCCTTAGGTCATTAGGGGTGTGTATCCAAAGGCAACTGTGGGACCCGATCTCTTCCTTCTCTTTTTTGCTCCCTGGCCATGAGGTGAATAGTCTTACTCTGCCACACGCTACCACCATGATGTGCTCCTTCACCACGGGCCCAAAACAATGGGGCTACTCATCATGAACAGAAATTTCCAAAACTGTGAGCCAAAAAGAAACCCCTTCTCTTTATAAGTTGATTACATTTTGTTATAGAAATGGAAAGGTGGCTAACAGAGTTTTTCAGACCTGGATTAAAATTCCAGGTCTTGCAATCCATCTATGTGTCCTTAAACAAGTTACTTTGCCCCTCTCAGCCTCCTGTTCTTTATCTGTAACTTGGAGACTACAACTCTTACTGCACTGGATTATACAAAAAGTTAGTGGTTATTAAACACTTTAGAGGTTATTAATAAATGAGAGCTTGTATTATATATTTTTCTTTGCTGTCTTTTGAACCCAATAATCCAGTGATAAAATTCTTACACTCCTTTCTCCTCCCTGTTCCTTTAAGTCTAGTTCTCTTTATATTCCTCTTAATGTTTTCAGTCCATTGCTCTTGTTCTCCCTAATAAAACCTTAATCAAAAGCTATTAAGAATTCCAAGCCCTAGAGTAACATTCAGTATCTTCACACCTAAAAATATTAGTAATCAATTATTACATCTAAATACCCATGTTAACATTTCTTTGATAGTCTCAAAGATGTATTTTTAAATTGGTTTTTTAATCTATATCCTAATGGTTCATCATTTTATTTGATTGACTGATCTTTTAGGGTCAAGGAGTCCTGTGGTAGGTGGAATAATGACCTCCAGTTTTATCCATGTCCTACTCTAAGGTACCTGTGAATATGTTGTTTTATATGGCAAAGGGGACTTTGCAGATGGGATTAAAGTAAGGGGTTTTGAGATGAGACTTTTCACCTGTATTATGAAGGTGGATCGAATCTAATCCCAGGAATGATTAGAATTAGAGTACCTTTCCCAAGTGTGGTAGTGGTGGTGAGAGGGCCTATGGGAGAAAAGTCAGAGAGCTATGTCATCACTTACTGGGAAATGGATTCTTCTCCAGAAAGGAGCACAGCTCTGCTACCATGCAAGACTCCTGACGTGGAGAACTGCAAGATAACGTACGTGTGTTGTTGTAAGCCATCAATTTGTGGCATTTGTCATGGCACCCATCAAAAATGAGTATGAATCCGTTAAAGGGAACTGCAAGTCACAGAGTTGTAAACGTCTGCTGTTAGAGTCTCTCCTGAGACTACACTGGTGCTGGACCCAGGAAGGAGACTACGAGGGTCTGCCTGGGATGACTGGGCAAAGGGAAGGCCTGAGAAGAAATGGGGTCTATGGTGCTGAGGTTCATGAAGTTGCCCCTGCAGGTTCCCTGCAAGCCACAGTAGGCGGGAAGAGCTCCCTACACCTCTTGAAGCAGCCTTAGTAAGACTATGTCACTTCCCACCTAAGTCCTTCAATGGCCTCCTTCCACCTTGTCCTACTGTCTCTTCACTCATGGCTCCTTTCTGTTCTTCTACTGGGACAAACTCCCTTCCCTCTCAGGTCCTTCTGTCCATCCCTTCTCATCAACCAATGCTGGTCTTTCATTAGGTCTTAGCTCCAGGATACCTCCCCTGACCACATCTCCTCCCAGGAAATCACAGCCCTGTTTATTTCCCTCATAGCATTTGTCTGTCATTATTTCCTTGAGGGAGGGGCCTGACTCCCCACTGGGAACTGTCATCCATTCAACAAATATCTACTGAGAACCAGGCGCTGTGCTAGACACTAGCAAAACTAATGCCAACGTACATGGCTTTTTGTGGGTGTCTCCCAGCATGGAGAATGGCCTGTATGCGATGGCCCTGCAACACAATGATAGCTGCAAAGAAAGAACAGTGAACTGTAGCCCCAAGAAAGGGTGCTCATTGTGGAGAGGCAGCATTTGGGGTGATACTTAGGGTAAGAGAAACTTTTGGGGTCCAGAGAAGCAACATGTGCGAAGCCCTGCAGGATGCTGGAGCTGGGAGGGTGAGTAGGGATGGGGAGCAGGCACTTGTCGCAATCTTAAAGCTGTTGTGTAGAGAAGGGAAGTGCCTTACTGTGGAAAGCCTGCGCCAAGCCCAGGGGATAAAAGCCATATGGCAAAAGGATTCCGGGATCAAAATAAGAAGGAAACTGTCCAAAAGGAAACTCATGGGCAAGGGGGCCCTGAGGAAAGACTGGGTGGGGCCCATTGCTGGGGCCATCTGTCAGGTGGCGGGCTGTGCAAGCCCTGCCATCTTCAGCTCCTTGGTACTCAGAGTTGGGCCTGTTCGCACACACACAGCCATGCAGGTTATACCCCAGCCTGTGTGCACAATGACAAGGGTTGTTGGAGAAGTGACATGTAGAACTACCTAACAAGTTGTAAGTATGGTCCTCTGAGTTCTCATGGTGAGGGTAACATGTGGACCTGAGCTTCACCACTGGTCATGTGAGGAAGGATCTAGCCCACACTGTGCCTCAGCATCTCCATTTAGAAGACTGAATCAGGAAAGCCATTCCACTGTAGTACTTAATTCTACAATGGATGTTTATATACTTCCCAGACAGTTCCTCCATGTACAAGTAGTGCTAGTAAATGTTTAACTGACCCTGGTGGGGGGTGGGGGCAGGAATCCTGACCTGTAGTATTTGTTGATACCCTTCCATGGCTGATTTTCACCTTCCAAGGTGACTCAGTGGACACAGAGTTGGGAGACCTGTGCAAAGTTGGTGGCTGCGAGCCAGCAGGATGCGCTACAGCAGCCCACTACATGCAAGTGTTATGCATGATCTCCAGCTCCCTGGGTTCTTCTGCAGGCAGGGAAGCAAAGTAGGTCAGAGCCTGGGATTTGCAGCTGAACACATCTGGGAATCAATGACTGACTCCACCTGTTACTAGCCCATATGAGTTTGGACAAGTAAAAACCTCAACAATTAAAATGCCTACCTAAAGCCTGTGCTTTGTGTATACCCATAGTAAGGTTTTATTTGCTTGTTTGGCATCATGGATTGAACCCAGGGTTGTTTAACTATTCAGCCACATCCCCAGCTCTTTTTATTTGATTTTGCTAAGTTGCTTAGGGCCTCACTAAGTTGCTGAAGCCATTCTTAAACTTACAGTCCCCCAACTTCAGCCTATTGAGTCATTGTGATTACTGGTGTGCATCACCACACCAGTTCCAGAGTAAGATTTCTGAAATGTAAATGAAAACAGGTCACTATCAAAAGCACGCAAGGACCTTCTTTCTTTCTTTCTCTCCTTTATTTTCTTTTTTTAATTTTAGTACTGGAGATTGAATTAAGGGACCCTCTACCACTGAGCTACATCCCCAGCTCTTTTTATTTTATTTTAAATAAGTTGCTGAGACCAGCCTTGAACTTGCAATTCTACTGCTTCAGACTCCCAAATCACTGAGATTATAAGTGTGCTCCACAGTGCCCTACTATCCAAATTCCTTTTATGGTCCCAAAACCCAGTGTGATTCTGCCCAACCTCCAGCTCCAGTCTCTCACCTACCGTGCACTCCTGGGCCCATGCAGTTCCAGCACACCAGCCTATAGGCTCTTAGAACTCCCAAGTTCTTTCAGGCTCAAGGCCTTTCACATGACTTTCCTGGTTGCTCTTCCAGCTCTTCACACAGCTTAATCCTGTTCTCTGCTCAAATGTCACCTCCTCATGACCACTGGATCTAAAGGAGTCACACCAACCCACTTCTGCCTGATGTTCCACATCTCCTCAAACTGCCTGATTTTCAGTAAAATTGTATTTCCTTCTAAATTCCTGTTACACACTTAACCACTTACTTTATTAATTATGTCTCTAGGCAGAATATAAATTCTGTGAGGGCAGAAATTTGTGTATTTTATTCAGTGTGAATACTCAGCACCTAGAAGAGTAAATCCTCAATAAATACCCACTAGCTGACTGAAAGAATGAATGAATGGTTAAAATAGTGCCTGTGGTTAAGAATATCCAGTTACCTCTAAACCACATTTTATATACAGTTTTATTAATTCTTAGAAGTTCCCCATGGAAATTAAAGAGCAAATTATTTTCCCCAGTTATGGAAAGCCACAAGTTAACAATTCATATGATTTTAAAGACTTAACTAGTCAGATGGAGTGAGTAGTGTCTTCATTTGAAATGTCAGGCTTTCAAATGAAGCATAATTTAATTAACTCTAATTAAATGTGTTCTAGAAGGTTTCTTTTTTTGTATTAACACAAATGCAGAATCACTGAAATTTCAAGAAGTAAACTCTCTTTTTTCCCCCTAGTTACAACTGGAAGAAAAGCATATCATTAATAATACCACACTTTGGTAATGTTTAGAAATTTTATTAAAAGCAATTTTTAAAGTCTATAAGTAAGTAACTATCTCAAAGGAAAATCTGGTATCCTGATTTCCTCAAAACATCTTCATTAAAACAATATAATCAAACAGAGAGGTTTACTTTATATTGGAATAATAGGGTCACAAGTGGTCCCCTCACTTACCTTCATTCCAAAATGAGAAGAAATTTAGAATACTTTGGGGGATATGGGCTAGATATGCAAAATACTTGTGTAAGAAGTTCTCTTGTTTCAAGAAATTGCTAGTACTCCAAGAGGGTTGATACATTCTAATATATCCAAACACCGGTTTCTAATTTCTTGGTTACAAATGAAGATGTAAGGTTATAAGTATAAGAATGTATGTTGGAATCCTAATCCATCTTAAGCTGCATGCATGACAACTGGCAGGGTTGTTGGGATTTTTTTTTTTTTTTTTGGCCTGAGGGTAGATTCTCTTTCAAAAGCAGAATATTTTTCTTCTTTTGCTTTCTAAAGATATCACATTAAATTCCACTCTTGATGGTTAATCTTTTAAGGAGGCAAGATAGATAGAAGAGGGTATCTATGATAGTTTCAGAAATTTGGGACAAAATATAACACAAGGCATTCCAATATGAATTCAAAATCAAAACCTTAACTTGAGCAAGGGACATTATATCAACTAACAGCATTCTTTAGAAATGCCTGACATTCAATTGGATAGAATTATATATTGAAATAGATTGTAGGCATATTGCAAATGTTTTCCCCCTAGCATCTGGTAGTATCAAAGCCCAGGAGGAAAGGAGGGTGACCATGCCAGAATTAAAAAGCTGCCTCGTTGGATAAATATGCGGAAAGAATATGAATTAAGTTATCAAAAGGCTAGAAGAATTTGCTGAAGGGAGGGGTGGTTTCTAAAAGCAACAAGCTATTTGGAATTTGACAGCATGCAACTTTAGGGCTTTGTATAGCTAGTATTATTAGCCAAATGAAGGTAAAATGATATTTCAAAGGAGGAAAATTAGTGAATGAGCACAAACATCAAAAACAACAAGGCAATATCCTGATTTGTAAAAGTAAATAGTACTTAAAGTACTTGAAATGCAATGCAGGATATGCCCCAAGGGAAATCAAGTACCTCCTCTATGAAGTCTTTCTGTATGGGGAGTACTGAATTATGTGCTCTGTGTACAAGTCAAGGTAAACAAACTGCTCAACAAAAACTCCAGGGTCTCAATGTCCATGGAAAGCTCAACTGGAAGTTCCTGTGCAGTGGATCCTGATCAGCAAGGGATCCAGACCCTTCTGAGTTTGCCCCTCTCTGGGCCATTTCATTCAATCCTCTCCATCCAGTCAATGTAAGAGAAAATAAAATGGAGGATGGTGTATGAGAGGAAATTATGAATGAGGAAGAAAGCCCTCACATTCTACAGGCCAGAATCTGGTGACAGGACACACTTAACTTCATGGGAGGTTGGATAACACAGTCAAGCTATGAGCTCATCTCCCAAGAAAGGAGATGAGAATAATCAGTCTTTATCAAGAGTGGTACCAGGGCATTGTGCTCCCTTTTGATAAATCTGCATGTCTGTCTACCTGTTAAGTCCCTAGAATAGGGCACAGATGAGTCTTAATTGGTTCATGTCTGTAGCACTAACACTGGCATGTAGTTGATGCTCCATGAGTGGGTGGACATGGCTGCCTGGTTCTCATAGCCCAGTTGGGTGACCTGGAGGTGTTACAACTCGTGTTCTACACTCTCATATTGCCAAGAAATGCACAAATCTTCCTCCCTTCCTCAAAATTGCCTCCTGTGATGACACCTTCAGGACAGAGAGACCTCAAGTCAACAGTGAGCACCTACTTTATTAATTCCCACCATGTTTTTATGTAAGGAGAAGCCTTACGAGGAGAAAGTCATAGCACCCTTGCTTCCACAGGGGCTCCCATGGCAGGGGAAGGGAAGGCTGGGGTCCTGGGAGACCAAGGACAGGTGGAGGGTTTTTAGTGAACCCCAACTTCAAGAATAAAAAGAACCAAAATTGAACCAGACTTCCTTATCAACTGAGAAAGAAGTCAGAATTTATAGCTGAGTTAGTTGAACTACAACTTCATAAAAAACAACCCTGTGTGAATATTCAGGAGAAACAAAGATAAAAGTTTCTTCAGGTTTCATCACAGTTTACAAGCAGGCTGGGATAAGATGAATCTTAAGCAAGAGAGTGAGGCAGCAAACAACCTCATTCACTTTTTAAAAACACAAGAAAAACTGATGAAATAGATGATATCAAAACTACCAACTTTTGCTCTGTGAAACACTCTGGAATAAGATGAAAAAGACAAGCTACAATTGGGCAAAAATGTTTGCAGACCACATATCTAATAGAGGACTAGTATCTAGAATACATTAAGAACTCTCAAAAACTCAATAGTAAAAATCACATAATCCAATTAGAAAATGGCAAAGGACGTGAAGAGACATGTCACTTGTGAGGATTTTGGAATGGCAAGTCAACACAAAAAAAGATGCTTAACATCACTCACTGCCATTGAGACCACAGTGTCACATCTCTCAAGACAGCCAAAATAAAAAGTCATAACACCACTAAATGCTGGAGAAGTCCCAGAGAAAGTGGTCTCTCATCCATTTCTGATGAGAATGTAAAACAGTTCAGCCATCCTGAAAAACAGTTTTTCATTAAAAAGAAAACAACTATAAACATAAACTAACCAAGTATCACATTTATCCCAGACTAACAGGGGTTTATGTCTAATGCAAATGTTACGGTAACTTTATCTGTAATAATAAAACACTGGAAGCAATTAAAATATACCAGAATAGGTGAATTGTTCCACAAAATACTACGTTCACCATCGACTATAAATGAACTATCAATGCACACAACAACCTGGAGCAACTTCAAGGGCATATTAGGTTGAGTGAAAAAAAAAAAGCCAATCTCAAAAAGTCACACACTACAAGATTCCATGTATATAACATTCTGAGATGACAAAAGCATAGAGGTAGAGAATAGATTGGTGGTTGCTGAGGGCTGGGAGCATGGGCAGTAGAGTGAGGGTGAGAGTATACAGGGGCAGCAGAAAGGAGACTGCGTACAGAGTACACAGTATCTCTATGGACCTTCCCCCCCACCAACTTTGTGTGCACCTATAATAATAAAAATAAAATTAGCCAGGCATGGTGGTACATGCCTGTAATCCCAGTGACTTAGGAGGTTGAGGCAGGAGGATTGCTGGTTCAATGCCAGCCTCAGCAACTTAGTGAGGCCCTAAGCAACTCAGTGAGATCCTATCTCTAAATAAAATATAAAAAGGGGCTGGGAATGTGGCCCAGTGATTAAACACCCCTGGGTTGAATCCCTGGTACCAAAAAATAAAAATAAATAAATAAAAAATAAAAATTAAATATAAGGAGATAGGATTGTGGCTCAGCAGTAGAATGTTCACCTAGCATATGTGAGGCATTCGGTTTGATCCTCAGCACTAAATATAAATAAAATAAAGGTATTGTGTTCACCTACAACTAAAAAGATATTAAAAATTAAATACAAAACCAAAATTAAAACTAATTTTGGAAAATAGTATTTTTATCTTAAAATGAACAATTCCCATGGTAAAAGTTTTTAAAATACTTAGACGGTAAAGAAAAATCCCCCATATTGTCTTTCCCTTCAATGAATTCTAATCCCACATAACAGAAGTTACTACTATTAACATTTGGGTGTTAGAATACTTTCCATGTATTGTATTTATTATATTCTTGTATACATATATATGAACTTTGTATTTTTTCCCTAGATGAAATCACATGCTCATTTTTCTGCAACTTGCTTTTTCTCATGTAACAATACTACCTTGGACATCTTTTCTTGGCATCATAAATAGTTCTATCTCATTCTTTGTCATAGCAACATCTTATTTCACTATATAACTGTACCATAACATATTTAATCAGTTTCCTAGTAATAGACATGTAGATTATGTCTAGCTTTAACAAATAAAGCTGCAGTGGATAGTCTGCAACATAAACTTTTTACAGATATATTCAAAACAAATATAAAAATTTGATAGATATGCCAAATTATTTTTCCATAGTGGTGTAATAAGTTACAGGTAACAGCAGATTAAGAGACTAGGAGAGTGGCAGTGTCACCAGGGCCAGGAAGGGAAGGGGACTGGAGAGTACCCTGCTCAGATCTGTATTTTGGAAGGCACCATCTGCCTGGTAGCAGGGCACCCAGGAGGCAGGTGGAAGGGAACAGGCCTCCATCTTTCAGTAGCTGGTACACTGCTGACCTCCTCTTGCTGTTACAACTATTTTTGCTGGGTTCACTCTCTCTGGATGCAGGGAGCCCAGGAAAGCTGACTGGGTGGGATGTTGAGAAGGAGGTAGTGTTGGCATCCCTCACCACCTCCTGTACAATCTGGATGAGGAGCTCTGTGTGGTCCCAACATGGACCGGGCCCACCCAGTCCCTTCTGTGAACACAGAAGGCAGCAGCCCCTTTACATCAGGGCTGTGTGGCAGTCCAAATCCCTTTCAAGTCACACAGTCCCAGACAAGGCTCCCAGAGGCAAGGGGGTAATGAAGAAATAAATGATATCCTCACTACCCCAACGGGTTCAATTTTGAGTGCATGGATCTAGGGGCTCTATGAATTTAGATGAAAAAAGCTGACATTTTTATATGTACCTGTTGAGTACCTCTTATCCAAAGTGCTTGGGACCAGAAGTATTTCAGATTTCTGAAGTTTTTTGATTTTGGAATATTTTCGTAGACTTCATGTATTGAGCATCCCTGATTCAAAAATCCAAAATCTGAAATTTAGATTAGGTGCTCATAATTTTGTGAGTTTCTCATTTTTGGATCAGGGATGCTCGACCTGAATTAATGTGTAATAGAAATACTGGAAGTATATTAGAAGTGTAGTTATTAGACCAACTGCAAGATTTTTTTTTTTTTTTTTTTTTTTTTAGTCAGTGTCTTAAGCACTTGGCAGACATCTTGCCCCATTTCCCTCCCAAAGCAACCAAATAAATGTAATCCTTGAACAGTGCCTTCTCATTCCCAGCAGCTCTTTCATAATTTCGTGCTTTCCACTTTCTGAGACGTTGTCTTGGCTCATCCCACTTGAACCTACAGCCGTCAGCTCCTTTATAATAGGGGTGTCTATAAAGAACTGCCCTGAAATATGCCTTTCCAGTGCATTTAATGTCTTTCCAATTAGATCCAGATGTGAGGAGCTGAAGGAACAGTTCTCAGGACTGGACAAGATGACATAAATCTTGCAGCTGACAGAGATCCCACTGAGCTCCGTTGGGGAAATTCACAGAGAACTTGTTTGGGGCCAGAAAAGCGGCTGGGTATAAAGACAGATGTGTACACTCTGATTCAAAAAAATACGTTAAGAAAGAGAGAAGTCTTCGCTAACACAGTGCCTACAAATCGGGCTGCAGGCCTGAAGCAGGTTGAGTTAGCTCCCCCTTCCCACTCACAGCTAGATCAAAGGAGGGGACTGAAGAGGTTGCTAGAAAACAGACCAACTCAGCGATGCTTCCTGGTCTCCTTAATTGCTCTTCTCAGAGAGAGGAAGGTGGGCACTCCTGACAGACCTTTGCTAGAAGAGAACAAGGGCTGTTTGTGCAGCTGAGGGTTTGGCTTTTATTTTTTTAATTATCAGGTCTTGTACACTTTCCAGAAAGTTCCTTTTAAAAATAGTATATTCTTCCTCCTCTTCTCCAGATGCTAGGAAGTGCAGGTTCAGCCCAAACCGTGTCTATTTCAAAGGGACACAAAAACCCAGGGCTGGAGTTAAAGGAGTTTGGTGGCATGACGCCCAAGGACTGAAGGCTTTGGTTTTCTTTTACCCTCCCAGTAATTTTGTTTTTAAAGTTTGGAAAACAAATTCCACTGAAGGATCAGCTTCTGCAGGATGCAGCCTGGAGAGGGCAAGGCGGGCAATGAAAGCAAGGAGCTGGGAGTAGGGAATGAGCCAGCAAGGAGCAGACATGGTTACTCTGACAGATAGGTGCCACAGTGAACAAACAGCTCCCTGATGTATGCAGAAGGCTCACTCTCTAGAGATTCAGTTTCACAAAAGAGCAATTATGGTTTTTGTTTTTTTTTTTTCCCCTTCAAGAGGCTCCTCAAATGATCCACTGCCTCTTCTCTAACCCCTCTCCTACTCTATCATAATAGCAGGTTCTGTGACAGAGGACAGAGCTCCTGGACACTCACTCTGAGGTACCTCACAAAGGCTAATGCAGCACCTGATCAAGGCCACTCCTTTGAGATTTGCCTGGTCCAGTCCAAACCAGGATCAGGAGGAGGCCCTGTCCTTTCTCAGCTCTGGCCTTTGGATTTTTCTTGCCAGGTATCCCACAGAAAGCTTACAGACAGTGCATTTCGTTGACAATTTTATGACCCTGATCATTTCCCTTGTAACCATATCTTTGAAATGGTCCCTTGTCTTCAGGTGGGTGAGAGCAAGATTGCTCTTCTCTCTACTTCCTGCTGCTGAGATGTTTGCCCAAAACAACAGGACTAAAGTAGTAGAAAGTTAGTTCTGGATGACAGAACAGCAAACATAACTTTGACCACTTTTATTTTCCATCTCAAGATAAAAGCCAGAACATCTTTTTTAAATTTATGTTTTACATCTTTTAGTTAGGCATTACTTTTCTGAGTGAATCTGAAGTACTATAAAGATGTCTTCCCAGACAACTCCAACTCTATAGAAATAATTAATGCAAATTACAATGTAGCTTGGTGACATGCTAATTTATAGCACCATAAAGGTACAGTTCAAAGCTTGAACAAACCAGAAGGAAGTTGGTGGATTGATGGTTTGCAGTAAGAAAGGTTTAGAAACAATAAAACATAAGTGGGGTTTTCATTTGGAAATGAACTAAGGGGTTCATTTGTTCCACGTTACTGAGTTTTTAATTTAGATCTGCTGTTAAAACCTAATGCATTTTGTATTTGTGGTTAGTAAGTGACTCTAACTCAATATCTTTAAAGAAAAATTTCAAAAGAGCAGGAATAATTCTGGAAGATAAGACTCACAGCTGCAGGTTTCTTTGCTAAAAATGCAATCTTAAAATCTCACCTTTAAAATGTAATTACAAAGCAAAAAAGTAAATTAAAAAAACACCTGTGATTTTTAAAAAGAGGTTAGCAATTATTGCAAAAGGAAAAGAATGTTTCCATAGAGGCAAAATTCACCTGTAGTAGCATATAAAATACTGTATATTCATGAGCCATTGCTGGCAATTATTAATCTCAAACATTCATTTCTGAGTCAGAATGTAAAAACTGTTTTTCCTGTGTCTACGTAAGCATGTATCCCCATTTCTTATCTCATATTCCTGTCTTTTATATTCTACCATTTATATTTTACACCCAAAGTACAAATATATTCAGAAAACATACTCTTCAGATTCTGAGGTCTGTCTGGGAAAAATCAAGAGGGACTTTGCTACCCAAACCAAACTGGCAAAAATTGGCACAGAGGCTTGGGTGCTTTGAGGCT
Source organism: Urocitellus parryii (assembly GCF_045843805.1). Lineage (NCBI taxonomy): Eukaryota > Metazoa > Chordata > Mammalia > Rodentia > Sciuridae > Urocitellus > Urocitellus parryii. The sequence continues at coordinate 58,186,053 of NC_135537.1, read as the reverse complement.
GGAGTAGTTAAACCAGTTTGAAAATGGATAGCTCTTTTTAGAAATCAGAAGGAGAAACTTTTTTTTTTTTTAAAGAGGAAATTAATTCTCAGGGTAGGTAGGGTTTTTTTTTTTTTTTTTTTTCTTCATGGTGCTGGAATTTAATCCAGAGCCTCACATATGATAGGCAAGTGCTCTATCACTGAGCCACATTCTCAGCCCTGACTTTTTTTTTTCATGTTTATTCCAGCAAGAAATAAAAAATCTGGCTTGGTAACACAAATAACATCTTTTTATAAAAGATATGAAGCTACTGAATAAGCATGTGTTATTGTTGTTTTGAGAAGGCAAATGTCCTAGGTAAGGGTCAGAGCTTCCAGGCTGCTCTCTCTTGTGTGGATGCCAGTTCTGGAACTGACTCCGTTCGAGAGGGCTGAGCTTTGTGCTTTCACTTGGATGCACATCTGTGTAGCCAGGAAACAAATGGGCACTCACTAAATGCTGTCTTCCTTTTGTTCAAGACCACCTAATTCTAAATATATTTCTTAGAGAAAAAATCCAGAATACTAGACTATTTAAAAATGAGTTACCCTAAATGAACAATTATCTATGAAATAAAGGTTATTAAAATTGTTTCTCGGCTTGGGGTTGTGGATCAATAGTAGAGTGCTTGCCTTGCATGTGTGAGGTACTGGGTTCAATCCTCAGCACCACATAAAAATAAATAAAAAGGTATTATGTCCACCTACAACTAAAAATATTTTTAAAAACATTGTTTCTCAACAGAGCAAATTCTGAAATAAGAATTCTGTTCACCAGACTAAGCAGCCACATTTAGCACTTATTGGGGCACTCTGTTAGCTTTCAAATGCTACACATTCATAAAGTTGCATTTCATTACACAGACCAAAACTTTAAATAATAATTGTGTTATAACACCCACTGAGCAAATGTAAAAACTGTGGAAACCTGAAGAATAATATTTATTAGATTATTTGATTGCCTATTTCATTTGTAGATATAACCTAATTTTAAAAATGTTTAATGGATGTACCTACACCTCACGTATTGACTTCTGCTTCTTGACAAAAATCACTAAAAATGGATTAAGTGGATTTAAATGCTTTTTGTGATTTGTTTGTACTTGTATTAAGGAATATTTATCACACCCTGAGTTAATGGTGGCAACAGAGAAGGGCAGTGAAAATTAGGATCCATAGGAAAGAGTCCTGAATCAATTTTCCCCAATGCTACATGCATATCACTTATCTATCCACCCTCATCTTCAACCTAACAATAGCAATAATAGTCCATGATGAAATCTTATATTTCAATGGCATTTAACATCTTCTTGTTTCTAAAGAGAGAAGAATAAGAATACTAGGTAAGGAAAAGACTACAGGACATTCTTTCAAAGGCGATTCAATATTATTTCAGCTTACTGAGCTATGGAGGTTACAGATGTTCAGCCTATGTGTTAATGCACACAGATAGTTGCTTAAATAACATTAGAGTAAGGCCAGCAGTGGGACTGTGTACTCCAGGGGACAATGACACCCCTTGAGAGCTGCTGACTACATAAGTCTGTGATTGTTGGTGCTGGGAGCCACCCATGGCTCTGGAGCATGCAGAGTGGTTCCCCCCAGACTGGAAGAAGGGTGGTTTTGGTGGGCTCTCTAAGCCAGCTCATGCTTAGAAATAGGATTGAGCCTCTACTGGTGATGGAAATATTTATCCAGTTCATTCTACTCAGTGTTTGCAGTATGACACTGTGGAATTCTACCATGTGCAAAATCACCAAACATGCCTTGCTGCAGGCAGAAAGCCCATCTGGATCCCATCTTCTAGAAAGGTGCAGGTCACGAAGCCTACTGACTGCTTTGCTTAGGCTGGCTCTAAGATGCGCTATTTGTTGTTGTTGTTTTGCAGTACTGGGGATCGAACTCAGGGCCTCATGCTTGTTAGGGAAGCACTCCACCACTGAGCTACACCCCCAGCCCTTTTATTTCTCTTTCTTTTTCTTCTCTATTTTTTTTAATATGGGGGGACATGTCCTCACTAAGTTGCCCAGGCTGACCTCTAACTTTCCATCCTGAGCAACTTGGATTACAGGTGTGCACCACTACATCCAGTGAGATGCACTGTTTAATGGTGGAAAGTTTACTTTTGCAAAGCTTCAGGAAGGAAAGGTGGTGGCATTGATCTGGGAAGTGAACAACTTTGGTCTCTGGTCAAACTCAGGGCCATGTGGCTAGGGTAAAGAGCCCAGGTGGCTAGGGTAAAGAGCCTAGGAGATTCACTCCAGCCACAATAGATACTGACTTCTCTTAAACCAGGCCTCTCTTGGCCTGGAGAGTGGGACATGTCCCAAGTGGCTCTGAGACAGCCTCAGTTCAGAGCAGGCCAGAGCAGACTAATCCAGTACCTTCACAGAACCTGCAGACAGGCTCAGGAGGTGCTCTGTGGCTTTGCTTAGGCCAATCCCTCTGTCTAGAAGGTGCTTCCCTCTGGTCTTTGCCTAAAAACCCATGACCTGTTATTTAAGATTCAGATGAACTATTCCCTCTCTAAAATGCTACTCAAATTACTTGAGTGAGTTGTTTTATCTCTAGTGCTTCGAAAATACTTTGCCTTTATATCTGTTATAGGTTTTTATTGCACTGATGATATATTGAACTATGTCTCTGTACCTTACCTGGCCATAAGCTACTCAAGGTCAAGGGGTGTTGTACTTCTAGCCTCAACACAGAACCTGAAACCTTATGGGTATTCATTAAATATTGGACAAGATAGATAGATAGATAGATAGATAGATAGATAAACTGAGGTACAAGCCAAGTCCATCTGTTGTTTTTAAGAGTCTAAAATATGGGTTCAATGTATAGGTCCAAGTCAAAAGGGAATCCATGTACTGGCACAAATCAATCTAGTGGGCAGACTTAGGCTCAGTAGTAAGACAAATACCCTTCAGATCTGGGAACAGCATGTATTGCAATTGTGCTGCCACTAGAATAGTCAAATTAAAACCCAGAAGTTAAATGGGGACATAAATAAACATACCACATAAGATTAGGCACAAAAAGGCAAATCTAAAATTTATAGTACGGACTATTTAAAACAGATCCCAGTTGGTGATATAGAGGAATTTAAATAGATCGTATCTAAAATAGGTGAGCCTAAATTAACCCAGGGTAAGAAATAAAACCTCTCATCTTGCGTTACATGGAGAAAGAATAACTGAAATCTGCCCAGAGTTATCAATCATTCATTCAGACCGGGATCTTTTGAATGCCTCCTAAGTGCACAATAGGAGGAAGTAAAGAAAAGAGGAAATGTGCACATGAAAGAGGAAGGATTTGCAGGTAGGAGGAAAGAAAGGGGCATGAAAGGAAGGGGCAGAGCAGCCCTGGTTATTCAGCAGAATGAGCATGCAGCCCACATCCAGGGAGTCTTGCAGTTCCCATTCCATTCCATCTTATCAGATGATTATTCTCTTCCTACCATCCCTGATGATAAAAGTCCATATTTATACAGTCACAGACCTTTTTCTTCCCCTAAGATGATACTTACGTTTGTTTGTTTGGGCAGTGCTGGGGATCAAACACAGGTTTTAGCTGGGGATCAAACACAGGTTTTAGTGCATGCTAAGCAAGCACTCTACCACTGAGCCACAGCCTCAACCCTCAAAGCTTTGTTTTTTAAGTATAGAAAAAAATCATACATAGACACATTTGGGCATCCATTCTTAAATGGAAATAGTACAGGTGGGTGCTAAACTCAAATTGAAGGAGTTATACAGAATATTTTATTTAGTAGTGAATCACACATGGTGTACCATAGAACACTTGCCAAATGAATGAAGGTCTTAATGCTCCCAAATCTTTGGTTCCTCAGATGTTACAAATGTATTGCTACTTAGACTTACTAATGACATTCTTTTAGCTCTGACATCTTTCTTTAATTTGCATTGGAAACTCTTTGAAGTGCTAAGATTTTTCCTCAGGGTACATTATAGCCATAAACTAAGATTTTTCTCACAATTCTCTCTGGCCTTTTCTTGCTCATCAAGCACATTGAAAGGTACAAAGATGTTCACTATGCAGTCTGATGACTGTTTTCCAATCAAAGAAGGCAAGGATCTTAAAGAGACTTTTTCACAGTAAGAAAACTCAACAACTCAAAACAGCACTTATCTTCCAGTATTACTATATAAATGCCAATCAATAATACAAAAGACTGGAGGTTGTTGTCCAAGTTCCAAGTTCAATAAGTGGAATCCTGTCCTTGGTGCCTGTGGACTCCAGGAAGTCCCCAGTCAGCTGTGACTCTTAAACATGCAGTAGTGTCTTCATCTCCAATGAGCAATTCACGCTTGGGCAACCTCTTACATTTCCCTTTGTAATGCTGTTATAAAAGAATTTCACTTTATACTTTCCAGATTAAGTAATTTGGTACAAAGAGTATGTGGCCAAAATAAAGGATGGGGGAGGAAAAGAATTCTTGCAGACTCATGAATCGGCAAAGCAAAAGGCTGAGAAAAACTATGCAGTGACTTTTATCTTTTCTCATATTTCGATGACTCCAAGGCTTTTTATCCAATCTGGTTTTTAAATATCACTCTTAGTTTTCTCTTTGGTGTAATATCTGTATTTGTATGGCTTTCCTCTCAGTTTTGAGGTCCCCTCAGTTTAGCTGTTTTTATTCATTTATGTCATTTCCACTAGGATAGTATGACATACAACACACTGAACAACAGGTAGGGCATGGGCCCTGACCAAGCTGAACTAACGGTACCTTGGGCTGGGGAAAGGCCTTTGATAACCCATGCTGCACTGGATGCTACCTAGTAGTAGCTGGGTTTCAGAAGAGGCGCACTGGGCAGTCAGGGGGTTGGTGGGGGTTACCAAGCACTTAAGGCCATAGCTATTTGCCAATGATATCTAAAAATTTCATATTTTAACAACCAGTAAGGGCATACAAGGGCACACTAATACCTTAATGGAGTATCACCTCCATTAAGATCTACCCTCCAATTTCATTCCTAAATTTGACTTCTAAATTTTCTTCACAGGAACCTCACATAAAGAACTACTATTTAATTAAAATTCTGAGCTTTACCTCCATAAAATAAAATCATTCCCAGGACTGACTTGGAATTTCAGTTTCTACAAGTACAACTTTTCCTCATTAAACAATTCAGCTTCATGATAATGTACTTGAAACTCATAGTTTCTACTTTGAGTCCAGTTTAATATTGTTTCAGGATATTCAGGAAATAGAATTTTTTTCCTTCTTTTTAATGTACAAATGCCTTTTTTTTGCTTTATCAGTTTCTTGGACTTAATAATAAGAAAAAGAACCTGCTGTCTTACTATCAGTTTCCAGATAGTCTTCCCTGATACCTGTCAAGACAGGCTCAAGGAGAAAGTTAAAAACAAAAACAAAACAAACAAAAAAATACCACCACCAACAAAAAGATTTCCTAAGTTGCTATAGAATGTTATTAAAAAAATAAAACCTTACTAACTTGACTATTATTTTATTAAAATGATGGCTCATTCTGAACCTACGTAACAAAGAGATAAGAAATTTACTCCTTGTTACATGAACTTGGTTCTTGTCATGTGTATTCTCCAAAGGGGAAAGCAGAATTTTATCTAGATATATTCAGCACCAAAGTGGTGTAAACCAAGCTCTGAATACAGAGAGAACAGGAAGAAGTTGATGCTGGTCAGTGGGTGGATGGCATTGGAGAAGGGCAATAACACTTGACATTAATTATACATCATCCCACCCGATCCTAGTCAGGGTATTTGCCAAGAAGTTCTTACATTCCTGTGGCCAGGGAACAGGGCCACACTAGAGTTTCATGGAAAACAACAGTGCATTATAAAACACTCTAATTACTCCAGCTCCTTATAATGACTAAATAATTTAATAAAATTATTTCATTGAATGAAAGCCTACTTTGGTGAAAATAATTAAATTTTTGACTTTCAAGTTTTTGTTTTAAAGAAGTTTCCTAAGTTCATTTTTCTCCAATGATTAACAACTGCTGATTTAATGTTAACCTGGCAAGGTTTTTATATTACTATGGCAAATTCAGGGATAGAATTGGAAAGACTAGTGGCACATATAGGATGCTTTTCCTTTGACAGTGCATATTCTAGAAGAGATGCCAAGCTCCTCACCTCCTATGAAAAACTAATTCCAAACAAACATAGAGTATATGCATTATTTCTGATAAGTTTTATTATTTATATTTATGCAAAAGGCATACTTTTCCATTTATAGAAACAGCTTTAGAGAATGCATTTTCCATTTAGCAATCAGGAACCCCTAAATTCATCCTAAGAGCCACCTTGAAAGTCCAGAGTTTTTTAAAGTGACAACTTTAAATAGCTGAGAAGTGTTCCAGTTTCTGAAACAGTACTTTTACCCTCCTTTCTGTCAGGAAACTGGGCCTCCTACGAGAAGTTGGCTCCTATTAAGATGATCCTCTCTGTAAAGACCTCAAACAGCATCCCTACCATGTGCAGAGCTCCCATTGAAATCTAAAGCGAACCTCGGACTCATGCAGCTCTGCCCCCACATATTGCCACATCCCACACATGCTGCTGTCATCACACCCACACTGTTGTCACAACACCCGACGGGCTGTTACTAAGGGGCCTGGTATGCTGCCGAATATATGCATTCAACAGGAATTTCCAAAACATATTTCAAGAATACTTATCCTTGGCTTTCATCTTCATCTGCTCAATGCAGGCTCTGTCTCTGGAAGGAGCAGCTCCTATCAGGCATAGCTCCCTTTGACTCTTGAGGCCTCCTGCCTCCCCAGCCCAGCAGTGAATACACAATGGAGACCAGAGGACAGCTGCGGGAGGAATCTAGGGCAGTGCTTAATTGGATCGTTCTCCTTCCATTAGACCGTACCTCCAGTCTAGCACATCTCACTTCACCCTCATCCTCTACCCTGCAGTGGCTGCCAACCCCAACCCCAACTCAATTCAAGTTTTATATCTTTGTCTTAAGATTCTCAATTCCTTAGCCTGAGGTACCTGACAAGTTCTGAGGCTGGCAAACAACTCTCATTCCCTTTGATGCTGTGGAGTAGTTGTTGACTCTGTATTTAACCAAACAAGAACCAAAAGAAAATGGGAAAAGTGTTGGGGCTGTTGTTGTTGTTCTTTTGAGTAAGGTAATTTGAGGGAGGTCATCTGTTCCACATTAGAAGAGAAACATGATTTGATAGCAAAATTGTGAAATTAATTCTTGGGGGGGGGTCTTCATTCTTGTTTAACACATATGCTAAATTACTTCAGGGGATGAGAGAAGTTGTGAATGAGTTTCAGCACATTCGATGACATCCAGCATGGAGACTGATGTGAGTAAGCCATCATGGTTAAGGAAAGCTAAATAATAATTACAAAGGGCTTTTGAGGAAAACACTGAAGTGAAGGGATGATCTCTGTCTTCCACCAAGGCTCTAAGTACATTTCCATTCATGATCTTCAGACATAAGGCAGCTTGTATATTCCCTAGGGGCTTAGGAGGTCTCAGCTTTGGTCACAACAGAAGCCTCAGTTGCTCCCAGAATGAGAGCCATGATTATTCAGTGCCAGGTTCTATACACAGCTTTATTTTTATATTTTTCAAACTGAGGTTTTAAGGAGCACTAGGATTGTCCTATTATCATCTTAGGATATGTTGGTCACACACCACTTTCAATGGCTTCTGAATTGCAACTCATTCCAAACAATTTAGCTGTTTGCACTAGAACCAGCTTAGGTTTAAGAGACTATAATGTAGCAAGAAGCTTCACTCTCCCTTCCCCCTAACTCTTTTCCTTTTTTCAGTTGAGCTCACCAAACATTCCTAGAGTAATTGGGTCCCAGATTCTTTGATATGTCTCAGGGAGTTGGTGATTATATAGGGTATGGAGTTAGACCAATCTGAACTGGAATTTGGCTGGGAGACTTTGGCTAAGTTGCTTTTCTTCTCTGGGTCTCCTGAAATGACATAATGCATATAAAGTATTTACCATAGGAATGGCTCTCACTATTGCACAGAGGCACAAACAGCTCATGGGGCTAGAGGGAAGAAAAACACTAAACAGGCCATTTCCTTATTTCCTGGCAAGTGCTAAAGGAGTAACACTTATTCCAGCTTTATTTTAGTAAGTAGTTAGGTGGAAGGTAAGCATCAGAAGAGGAATACAGGAATTGACATCTAATCACATCATATTGAATAAACAGCTGAAGACATCCCTGTGGTTCAGAAGACAAATCACAAAATTCATAGAGTTAAAACAAATATGGCAAATATGGGGTAACTCTGGGGGCTACACACCATATCTTCTATGTATTTGCAAATGCATCCATATGCTAAGGAGAGGTACCACTTCCGTCACATCATGCTGGTATAGCCAACAAGGTCAACAGACTGCATGGGCACAAGCATGGCAGGCAGCATGTGGGAGGAGGGTGGAGGCTGTAGGAGGGAGAATGAGGTGGGAAGAAGCAGAAGTCTGGCAGCGATGTAGCCACAGGCTTTCACCCATTGTTGGAATGTAGGAGAACTCAAACTCAAGAGCCTGCAGGGATGGAACTGGACCAGTCTCCTAGAACTTCTTGCCTGGTGCTCCACCAGCCATGGCCACACCCAGCAGTTCTGTAGTTCTCAGCAATTCTGCTGTAGCCTTTGCTTTCTGTCAGTCCATTTTCCCTGCTTCATCCAGTTTCATCTCCTCCCGATTTTTTTTCTCTCATTACTCCTCCATTTATAACAATTTTTTTTGCCCACATCTACCAGTAAATGACAAAGTATTTAAAATCTAACAAAAAATCTGTAAATGTTTTTCCTTATTCCTACTGCATCTATGAACTTCAAGACTCACCTACATGGTAGGAGGTTGGAATCTAAGTGTTTTTAGTCTAAGCCAGATTTATTATGAAATTTTATGATACTAGTATTTTAAAAATGTCCAATTTATTTGAGTGCAAATGGAGTATATACAAAAATACTGACCTGGTAGTAAAGACTATGGGATTGCAGACTGCATTGCCAGTAATGGTGAAGAAGTTGCCTCTGAAAATGTTTTGGCACAAAATATAACAAACTCGAAAGCAGTCACAGTGAGGCATTGGGAAGTTCCTTTTTCTTCCTTCCAGTTCCTGCCTTCCTGTCTACTCTGACCTGACCAGCATTTGCTGAGCTAAAATAGAGAAGTCTGATATACCTGGGGTTTGACTTCTGCCTGGCTGACATGGACAAGCTATTTAGTCACATGATACTTACTAGAGAGTGATAAGAAAAATACTGTCTAGTTTTATCTTACTTTGTACATTACTAAAGCAATATGCCAATCTTAGAAAATGAAAATGGCCACAGACCTTTATGTATGGCAATATGCATGTGCTAGACTCTTACTGGTTCATTTTTAAATCTCTTATAACTTGCCTTGAGCTGATGAAATGCAAATTAAAATGACTTTTATAACAATGCTGTATAAAAATTTGGATTCCTCATGTTTATTTCTTCTCATGAATGCCATTCTGAAGATTAAAAGGGCTTTGTGTGAATTTCTGAGGACTTGCTCATAACTATACTGCATTATAAGAAAATCCATTGAAAAACAGGTCACCCTGATTATTATGTAAGTTCATGACACAAAACAAATGTTCACATTTCAGTTTTCTAGGTCTTTCTAAGTGGTGAATGCCTTACTGTGATATTCTTACCATGACTTTGGCAAAAGTTTACTTTTTGATTTGTAGTCCAAGATTTTAAGACTTAGTTTTGTGGAAGTGTTTAGAAAAAGGAGTTGGGATATCTACTTCATTTGTGAAACTAACTTTTAAGAAGGTAATTTCCCTTGGTCCTGATTTACTCCATATCCGGGATGAATAAAAGTTTTGACTTTTGCAAAATGATTTCTGCTCAGCGAGGAGCTACAAAGGATGTAGCATAAAATAAGGCAAGTACCTTAAGTCTCATGGATTGACTCTGGGCATTTTTCATTTTAATCTTCCACAAAGGTTCACCAACCTGTATGTGTGTATAGAAGAGGAAATAGGCCTTCGTGGCTATGAAGCCAAGACTTCAAAGTGGAGCATCACGATCCTTTCCATTAAAAGCCAGATTTGTTATGAAACATCTTTAAGTCACCTATATTTTTTTTCCTTTTGATAAAGAGTTGGGTTTTTTAAGACCACACTTAACAAGTTGCCTGAACATTTGTTACAATTTCTGGCTTTTGAATGAAACTTTTCTGAGATGTTGCCTGTAGCAGAAGGCTCTGTTTTGTGGTTTTTGTTTTACTTTGTTTTGTCCATTTGCACACAAGCTCATAAGAAACAGGGTGACAGGCAGATTAGGCAGAACTGTTTCGAGAGGCTGTTCAAACTTCTAAGCTCACATGTAGCTGTAAAGCTGTTTCTCAGAAGTCTCCATTTTCTCCTGGAATCCTCTCTGAATGAAGGTCCTTGGGCTGCTTACTGTTCTTTTAGAGGGTGACACCTATTCTCTATTCTCCTTCACTTTGCATATCATTTTTCAAGCTTTCTGGGAAGCGCTGTTATACTTCTATGAAGAGACTCCAACTGCCAATCTTGAAATATTCTTTGAAACCAGTAACACCAGGTGCTCTGTTCAAGAAGGAAGGAGGCAGCTCCGTATAATATACAATGCAACATTTGTTCCCAGCAGCATTGGATTCACACACACACGCACACACACACGCACACACACACACAAACACACACACACACACACACACAAAACTGCTGCCTAAATAGCTCAATGTTTCTCTTGAAACACTAAGGGTTTCAGGAAATGCAAGGAAACTTTTAAAAACAAAGCATTAAAAAAAAGGAAACAGAAGAATCAAAGAAAACATGGAAAAAAAAAAAAAGGAACCCAAGTTGAACACGGCTTGTAATAACATACTTAGAAAGGAAGTCAGGAAGTTAAATGAAGTCATATCATCAACCTGTAAATAAGAATGATCTCTTTCAGAATGATAAAAGATCTACTCTTTGTAAGGAATTTTAGAGGTGTGGATTTGTTTTTGTGACATCATGTCAAGAAGATACAGCTAAAATGAGATCATCGCTTGTTGGAGATGCTACTATTTTCTCAGCATAATTTCTGAGAGAAACCAAAATCAGTGGAAGTGTAAATATCAACATGATGCTTTCTACTCTTGCTAGAAAAATATTTATTTTCCTTTTGAATTTTTACACAGCCTTGCTCATCAAAGAGCAGAGACTCACAAAAGAGAGAAGTCAGGTGGAAGGGAGAGAGGAGCCCACCCTGGCCACACGCTTGGACAGCTGCGATCCCTTCCTTTCCCTGCAGCTGGGGCAGTGTGGCCGAACAGCACTGGGGCATCCTTTTCCATTTTCAACACTTCAAAAAAACACAATAAATATCTCGTTTTCTTTTTGGTCACATATTTACTGTTTTCCAACACATGTAATAATATTGTATTAAGTGTTTAATGACCTTTTTAACCATAGTTTCCAACCATAAAATATAGCCCATCCTCCTTGCCTAACTTTTACATTTAGAAAGAATGTTTCTGACTAGAATGCATGCTAGTTCTATTATCTTTGTTAGTAGAATTATTGGAATGCTTTTAGTATTTTATTTCTTATTCGTTTTTTTGAACTAATTATCTCTTTCAAACTAAGTTTGGGTAGCTGCAAACCCCTTTTGGCTTTTGCAGGACAACATTTTAAAACTCCTTCTAACCTTCCCTAGGACTGACCACTTTGAGTTTATTGTGCCAACACTGTACAGCAGTAATTCTGTATATCCATCATAGCCTTGCTTGGTTGTGAACCTTGCAAACACATGTGCACACATGTATGTATGTGTGTGTTTTGCTTAATTACACCACATGGGACCTGATATTCCCTTTCCCTTGTTGTTTACTTTATTGCTGCCTACTTTTCATCCCTGCATTTAAAGGCAATGAATGCTGTCACAGGGCTCTTCCTGAAGGCTCTCATCTTCATCTCAACCAAATCATCACACACTCGGTATGCATTCTTGCATTTTAGACTTTGCACACTTCCAGACTTCACAAACCTGATGAGCAATCCATTACTCTAAACCAAAATACCATCATCTGGTCTCATGACAATTTTTCTGGGTGTTTCAGACTCATGAAGTCACCAATCATCTTTATTAATTTCATGTTCTATTAATTTTTTTTTTTTTTGGTGTTGAGGATTGAATCCAGGCCCTTGCATATGCTGGGCAAGTGCTCTGCCACTGAATGACACCTCCAGCCCTCACGTTCTTTTCATTTTAACATGGCTAGAAAATGTATGCTCTTCCTCCTTTTCACTGAAGCTCTGAGTCTTCAAAAAAAAAATGATTTTGCTATTATATCCCTGGTCTTTGTAATAAAATTCCTCTAGAGGAGAGGTGAAAGGGCTTGAGCAACGCCTTTCTTCCCTCTGGCTTATTAGAGAGGATGAAGGTTTCGGGGCAGGATGAAAGAAATAATCCAGGAAGGAAGCCAGGAAGAAAAAGGGGGTGGAGGGAAACTTAAGCCAGTGTCAAGAGGTTGGTGAATGGAAGAATGTGATACAGAAAAGGGGGAAAAAGGAAGCCCCTTCGGTAAATCTCACCAGAGATTTTCTTGAAGGCCTCTTTCAAAGGCTCTCCTCCATGGAGCCACCCTGGCCTTCCCACCTCTCACTCCCTCCTCATCCATTCGTCGTATCTGTTTCACTTGGTGCCCTGGCCAGCTTCTACTTTGTGTTATAGGTGCTGGGTGGCCTCTGGTAAGCCCTCCACTCATTCAACATGTCATCAAGGTGCCTTCCTGTTGCCAGGCGTTTTGCTCGATGCCAGGGGTGAAGAGGTGACTGTGGTGTGACCCGCCCTCCAGAGGCTCAGGCTGCGGGCTATCGCCCACAGCTCTGGCCCCTCCTATCATTCTCAAGTCTTCCTTATATACCTTTGCTCTGTTGGTGCTTTCCCTTGCCTGAATGGTCCCTCCTCTTCTCTTATGTTGTTTGTGTTTCAAGGCTCAGGTATAAACTCCTCAAGAAGCCTCTTTTGAACTTCCAGATTGAGCTCCTATAGAATATATGCACTTTTCTTCTAGCATTTTCCATAAACTAAAACCTTCTGTTTGCAACTCTATCGCTGCCAATGGACTTAGGGTAGATGTCATGCATTCTAATCTTTGTTTCTCCAAGCTCAATAACTATGTCTGTTCTATGGTAGATACCCACTAAAAGTTAGTTGAATTAAAAATTGGTAGTACTCTAAATTCAGCACAGTTCAGTGATACACGCATACCCATGTTTATAGCAGCGCAGTTCACAACAGCCAAATTATGAAATCAGTTCAGGTGTCAGTCAACAGCTGAATGGATACAGAAAATGTGGTGTATATACACAAAGGAGTATAAAAGTCATAAAAGAAGAATGAAATTATGTCATTTGCAGAAAATTGAATGGAACTGGAGGACTAAACAAGCTAGATTAAGAAAGTCAAGGGTCATGCTTTTTTTCATTTGTAGAAGATAGGGAGAAAAAAGGGATTTTCATAAAGAAAAAATAAAACCACTAGAGTAAAGGATGGAGATGGGGGTGGAGGAGAAGAGGAGAGAGAAAGGGGTTAAAAGGTATGGCGGAACAAAATTGACCAAATTATGTTATATGCATATATAAATATACCAAATGAATGCCACTATTTTGTATAGTTACAATGCACCAATTTAAAAAAAAGGAGTGAAAAAATTGATTAATTCTCCTCATAATGTCTTTCTATGGGTGGAGTGGGAAAGGTATGATTTGTCCCCCCCTCTTTTTTAATATTTTTTTTAGTTGTAGTTGGACACAATACCTCTATTTTATTTATTTATTTTTATATGGTGCTGAGGATGGAACCCAGGGCTAGGTGAGTGCTCTACTGCTCAGCCACAACCCCAACCCTCATTTATCCCCCTTTACAGGTAGGAAAACAAAGGGATGGAGATGAATGACCTGTCCCTAAATTGAAATAATGGTAGGATTGCACAAAAAAGCCACACCTCCCACTCTCTCCTCCAAACTCAATAGACTTGCTATGATAAAAGGGTGTGCCCGTTTACTCTGACTCCTCTTAGGGAGAGAGTTTGGATGGGAGACAGAAAAGGTTTGGAAGGTAAGAAGACGATACAGACTTGGAAAGAGGCCTATTTGGCACAACATGGAAATGACTGAAACAACCACATACAGTAGTTGACAGAAGACAGGCTGGGGCTAGTGCTGCTGCAGGGATTCTCCATGGTCAGCTCAAGGAAGGAAAGGAATGTTGGCTGAGGACAAGAGGGTGAAAAATAGATTAGCAAGTGACTGCTTCTACTGGGCAAGAACTCAAAAAACATCTGAACAGAGGCACCTGGGAAGAGTCAGATTAAGGCTGGAATCAAAGCAAGGCTGCTTGATGAACAAAACTGAAAACCAGAACAAATGGGAAGTAGTTGAGCAGATTTTGAGTGAATTTTCAACTGATGTGACTTCTAAATATACAGATATATTATTATTTTTCTTTAAAGTTGACCAACAGGCAGCATCCAGAAGTGGGAGGAGCCTGGTTGCCTCATTTGAAACCACAAGTTCTGCTTTTATGAATAAAAAAAGGGGATCTCAACAGAATAGAGGAAAGGAATCAAGAGGGACAGAGGAGGGGAGAGTATGGGGGAGTATTAGGGAATGAAATCTACCAAATTATGCTGTCCATATATAAATATATCACAACAAATCCCACATATGTATATGTGTGTGTGTATATAAAGTCGTAATGTATTAATTGAAATAATAATAATAATAATAATAATAATAATAAAAGGGAGACCAGCAGAGTAGAGCAAGCAGATCAGGGGAGGGAGGAAGTGAGTGATAAGATACTAGAAAAGAGATTGATCAAATTATGTTATGTGCATATATGAATATGGCATAATGAATCCCACTGCTATGTATAATTATAATGCAACAAAAACATTTAAAATTAAAAAAAAACTTTAAAAATTTTTATTGCATTCTATATATGCATTGTGTGTGTGTGTGTGTGTGTGTGTGTGTGTGTGTGTGTGTGTGTGTGTGTGTTTAGTCCTGCTTTTAGGCCTCTCAAAATGTATAGGTTCTATGACTGGGCAAGCCACTTAGCATTTCTGAACCTTAGTTTCTCCTTAAATAGTGAATATAATGCTTTCTGTTTACAAGGGTGTTGTGAAGATCAACTCTCTTTTTCATTAATAAGTTCAAGTTTGTTTCCAAATCACTACATTTGGGGTTAGAGCAGGTTGTTAGTTTTTCAGCAGCTGCTAGGCAGATAGCCCCTATTTCGAGGTATTCTGGGAAAATTACTACCAGTTTGGGTTTTATTTTTGTTTGGCCCGAAGGTAGAAGGGAGTTAGAAAATTTTGCATTAGTTAACTTAGGCCAAGTACTCCATATCCAGTAGCAATGGCATATGTGTAATAGACAGAAGGAAGGCAGCCTGAGACAAATATAGCTAAACAGTAGGTGTGGGGTGATGAATATAATTAGGTAGTAAATTAAATTAATAGAGATAGTGGCCTGAAAAGCACCCTAAGAGAAACCCCCACTAATTTCTAGCAATAATAATACACAGGCTGGTTTCCAGCAAAACCGAGTAGGAGGGTGAGTTACCTTGTGTTGTTGCTTGGAGTCTCCCTTTTGTATTATCTATTGTCACCATTTTCTTCTTACTCCATCCTCCACCCTCAAACCCTCATGGTTTTCAGCTCCTCTAATTCAGTACTTCCGAATGCTATTTTAGGGTAGGCTCCATTTCCTAGGGTTTTCTTTATCTTTATCTTTTCCCCAATAAGTTACTGTTCTTAGTTATTACTTCTACAATTAAAAAAAAAAGGAAGGAAGGAAGAAAGAAATTCAAGCTAAGATCAGGGCATATCAGTATTCTCTTATAATACTTGTATTCCTATGATGCTGGAATGCAAAGTTCTGTGGCTGGTTATATGTGTATGTTTGTGGGTGCTGCTGTAGGACAGAGCCAGTGGGAGAGAGTTTATGGATTAGGGGACCTCACATGGAATTTGTCAGATGTCACATATCTACATTGTTTCAGCTAAGGGCTAACCCTCTTTTAACAAAATCCAGGAGTGGAGGTGCAGTAAGGGAATGCAGAATGGATTTGCCTTTAATCAGCATGTGGTGTGATAGGACAGGGTGGTGGTGTACTAGAATTGGGTGGGGAAGGATAGATCTGTCAAAACATGAGAAGAAAACCTGATGTGCTAAGAAGAGATGACACTGGGTTTAAAATAAAGCTTCATAAAAAGCTATCCAGTTGGGCAACACCCAATCAAAATAGTGCCGCTAATGGACTAATTACTAGCACAGAGATATAACTGTGAATTACACACAAGAACAGAGGAGGAGGAGTGGGGAGAGGCAGAAAAGGATTGAGGGAGGTCTATTAAAGGTAGATGAAAATTTGGCTTCACATCAGATGGATAAACCAGGCCAAAGTTCTAAAAAAATGTCTTTGCTAGCTTATCTTTCAGTAAAATATATTCTTTTGTCCTGTGTGTTCAGCTATGAATGCATATAATTAGAAAACCATCAGTGAAAGCAAATATATAGATAAATTAGGGAATAATTACTCATAATATAAAATAAAATTATGAGTTTTACAAAAAGATTCTCCTTGAGGTTTCTTTAAGTGCCATTTAGAATATTCTTCAGTATGTCAAAGATTTTCATAAAGTAAGGCCAGCTCATATATTAAGAGAGAAAAGATTTCAGTAGAGTTGGTTCGATATAAAGAAATTCCAAGAAACACACACTACAAATAGACAAAGGGAAGTAGAAAGATGCAGCCCACTTTCAGCTGTAATACAGGGTCATTTTAACAGCCATGTCAGTAAGCTCTCACTTCACCATGAAGAATTCATTAAGTAGAGAGCAAGTCAATAAAAATGAGCTTTATTAAAAAGAACTGGTGTAATTAAAAATATTGGTGAAAACTAGCTCAGTTATGAAGGGGAAATGAGTCAGCAGAGAATTTTAAGAAATAAAAACATATACCACAGGATCTTCTCCCAATTTTAAGTTATTTTGGAAAAAGAAATCTGGTATGCTCAATAATTTGTAATAGCCAATGTGAATGCCAACATGATGGAGGAAGAAAGTGCTTATATAAAACTGTCATTCTTCCAATAATGGTGAATTACGGTATTGACAGTGCTGGCAGCCCTAGGAAGCTATCCTCAAGGACAGTGGGAAAGCCCAGCTCATGGCTGCTGATGGGAGGAGGCGATTTTCATTAATATTGTTCTGTGTTACAGTCTAAATAAGAATATTTGATCTCTGGAATACTGAAAGCTGCACACTGGGGAAATATATTTAAGATGAGAGGATCTTAGATCAAATGATATTTCTGTGGGAGGGGGAGGGAATATGTAGGTTGATCACATGTTAGAGCATCTACACATCAAAGGGCGGCAGAGTGGCTTTTCTATATGGCTTTTTAAAAGAATCGTTCTGTCTAAGTTCCTGTGGTCTTAGTCACCTGATTTGAATATGGTGCAAAAATCTACATGCCTTAAGACCAAGCAACACGTGTGCTTGGCATATTTGCAGGCCTTGGATATATGGATGTGCAAGGAAGGCAGAGGAACTGTGAGTAACCAGCACCTTTCTCCCTGGGGAGCTTCAGCTCTGTGTGGTCTTGTGATCTGAACTCTGGCCTGTAACACAGAGAAATAGCTGAGGGCTCGGATTAGCCAGTGATGCCACATGATAAGCCAGTGCCTGGACCAATACCTTCTAACAGAGTCCCATCAAAAGGATTAAGTGCTCACTAGCTAAGAAATAAAATTAAAAGGAAAATCTGCAGGTGCTCCAAGCACTAAAGAGCTTAGGGCAGTATTCTACTACCTGCCTCACCCTTGTGCCAAGGACATCAGGTTGCAAGACAGGGATGATGAAGAGGAGCATTGTGAGCTGAAGGGAGATGGAAGCAGTTTGGAAATTTCAGCTACAAAAGTCATAAATAATCCACCATCACATCAGTTAAAGGGGAAGGGGCTCTACAAATTGGAATATGATGTTTTCAATAAAACAATCTTTCTTGCCCACCTCAGAGTTGCTGAGATAAACAAATGAAATATTGTCTGCAAGAGTAATTTACGAACTTAAATCTTCTGATAATTTATTGTGGTATGTGGTCTAAAGAGTTAAAAAAAAAAAACTTG
Organism: Urocitellus parryii; assembly: GCF_045843805.1. Taxonomy (NCBI): domain Eukaryota; kingdom Metazoa; phylum Chordata; class Mammalia; order Rodentia; family Sciuridae; genus Urocitellus; species Urocitellus parryii. The sequence goes on along the minus strand of NC_135537.1, from coordinate 58,167,821 downwards.
GAAGCATGTGGAGGGGGGAGTATCTGAAAATGGGTAGGCATTTATCCAGTCTCTGGAGACGGCAGGTATTTTCCTCTTGAAATATCTGCCCACGCGCATCACAACTGCATATTTTGGGGAAGTAAAAGGGATATTTTATCCTATAAGAAGTAAATAAAAGTTAGTGACTGGATTTGGGGGATGAGTTATTTCATGATCTGACTTCTGTCAACTCACTGTGTGTGATATGTCAGGAAAAAAAACCAGGGAAAATCTGGTGCATCTGAGACTTAGTCTTACTTAAAGAATGAAATGACCTTTAGCACTCACCATTCACAATCTACTGCTCAAAAGCAAAAACAAACCACACTTTCCAACTCTAAGTAGGTTAAGGATCCTGTGTTTTGCAACTTTGTTTTGTGGCTTCTTACACAGAAGAGGTGTATTCTGTTCATTTAATGGGTATGTTCGTTGTGGGGAGAGAGACCAAGAAAAGATAGGCTGGCTTGAGCTTAAATTAATCCATGACTTTTGATATATATGAATTTCTACTCAACATTCTCACAGATGAGGGATCTGTATGCCAGAATAGTACGAAAGGCAACATTAGAACAAAAGTCTCCCCAGTGGATTAAATGGTATGTATATTCATCAAAAGATAGAAGAATGTACATAATATTATTCATAACAGCCCAAAAGTAGAAGAGATAAATGTAGGATGGTCACATAATGGAATATCATACATCCTTGAGAAGAATGATGTGTGGCTATGCTCAACACTATAGACAGAGAGAATATTGAACGAAAAAAAAAAACACACACAAAACAGGACAATAAGATTCCACTTATGCAAAGTACAAAAATAAGCACAACTAAATTATGTTGTTAGAAGACAGAATAGTAATGATCCCTGGGGAGAGAGCATGGTGGGGCAGGAGGCTGCTGGGATATTAGTGTGTCTCTTGATTAGGATATTGATTACACAGTTGTGTTCAGTTGGTGAAAATACATCAAATGTACATTTATGTACAATTTTCTGCATTACACTGCATTTCAGTGAGATTTTTTTTTAAAAACGTGGATTAATCTGTAAGTTGATGGGATACAATTAGATTCACTTTGACTGATTCCCTGATACCAACTGTTCAAAACTTCCTAGTTCTCACAGATCAGGATGTAACTGATGAACAGAAACTCCATTTCTGAGACTTAGTAGCTAAGATACAGAGCATATAAATAAATGTTTTTACTCTTACTATAAATCATGGATTCAATAAATATATCTGTAAATTCATTGCATTTATAGAGACATGGATATTACTAATTCAACAGATGATATTTTGGTAATTTTTATTTTATTCCTTTTTTGAAGTGTCTTAAGAACTTTAGAAATTCCAAATCTCCTATATGGAAGAAATCTGGAAAAAATTGAATCAAAACCATCTTTAAATTTATTTAAATTGACAAAGGATTTTCCCACTGATATGTGATGAGGGTCTCATTTAATATTAATTTAGAATCATAGAAGATCCCTTTGAAAAGATGAATGAATAAAGAACATGTGGTGCATATACACAATGGAGTTTTATTCAGCCATAAAGAAGAATGAAATTACATCATCTGCAAGAAAATGGATGGAACTTGAGAACATTATATTAAGTGAAATAAATCAAACTCAAAAGGTCAAGGGTTGTATGTTTTCTCTCACATGTGGAAGCTAGCAAGGAAAAGGGGGAAAAAAAGGTAGTGGGGGGCACCTCATGAAAACTGAAGGGAGATCAGTAGAATAGAGGAAAGGGACCAGAGGAAGGGATGGAGGGAAGGAGAGGAGAAATACTGGGGATGGTATTGGCCACATTATATAGCTAAATTGTGTGCATGTACAAATATGTAATAACAAATTCTGCCACTATATATAACAATAATGAACCAATAAAAATATATGTAAAAAATAGTAAATGACCATATTGTAAGCATATCCTTTGACCTGCTGGGTACCAGGTGTCTGATCATTTTGTTGATCAGTCAGCTGGTACCCAAAAGGTCAAAGGATATGCTTATGGCCATGAGATGTTCAAAAGCAGAATATGGACTAACATTCAATTCCCTAACTACTTATCCAATCCATTTCATTCTAGCTTCTGTCATTCCTTTTACTGTTGATTCACAGAATTATGAACAAGTAAAAATAGATAATATGAAATTAAGTTATAATGTGACAACATTACAGTTTTAATTCATTGTAATATTCATATATTCTAAAGAGGAGGACTAACAAATTATGTGTTCCTGAGTGATTATTAATTTTTGGAAATTAGCTAACAGTTTAGAAACTCATATGTAAACAGTATCACTTAAAAAAATACTAATGCTTTTATATTGGAAATTACATTTACTGTGACCAATGGGGGCTGTGCAGCCTATTTTATTTTCTTATTCAAGAACATACATTGTCAGAACAGCACCGGATGACCAACCAGAATAGAATTCATCAGACCCTTCCACATGTGTCTGAAAACATAGCTGAGACCGGATTTGGTGTTACTACAGAGCAACTCACCTTGAGAACATTTGGCTATTTTTACCTGACAACACCCTTTGAAGGACTATTTACCTGCTGTGGGTCATTTTTCTGTGCAAACAGAAATAATCACCTGAAATTGAAACTGTTTACCCACATCATTCTCTTTCCCCGGGAGTCATACAGCTTTAATTTGCTTACTACAAAATAAGATGGATTTGTTTGGTTTCATACAATTTATTTTCTGGTCATGTACTGTGGTTAACATCCTTTGACTTGGTATTGTGACCCTTATTCAGATTATAAATATGTTTCATTTTTCATGACTGCATAACATTTATGATCTGATTCAATATACTTCTAACAATAGGACATGAGAGATTAAACTAGACCTTAAAAAATGGCCATCAATGAAAACAGAAATAATAACATAAAATACTGAGGTAGATGGTAATGTCTGACTGTATTTCCATCCTAAGGCTCCCAGATGATGGGGTGTAGACTGTACTTTGCTCTCAAGTCTGAAGAAATGGTTACTTCTCTCCTGCTATTGTAATCATGGATGCCCTGATGGCCAGAGGCCCAGTGGACATGTAAAGACAAATGCTCATAGCAGCAGTCAATCTGAGAAGGGGCTTCTGAGTACTGTAGAGATTTTAGTAGAAAGAAGATTAAATGCACACCTTTCCAGTCCTAAACAAGTGCAGAGGCATGAGGTGACATTAAATCATTTAACAAACAAGATTGAGCACTGGCTCTCTTTATTTTAAATGAGATAATTCATGACAGGGACTTAGCATGGTCACCAGTATATAACAAACACTTTATTTAAATATCACTAGGGTTACACCTCCTGCAGGAAGTGACATTAAAGCTGGCACTGGAAGGATTAACCTGCTAGAGGGGGTGTGGAGTGTAGAGAGTAGGGACAAAGGAAAAGGAGAACAGTATTGCCCTGAGACACTAAGAGGTTCAGAAGGGGGGGCATCAAATTACAGGGGACACGACGGGGCTACCGAGAAGCTCCATCATGCTCACTGCAGAGGTAAAAAATCCTAAAAAGCAAAGTTTTTCCCACTATAGGCTCTCATCTATTAGTTAGCTCTGAAATCACTTTTATTGGGTTTCTGCCAGCACTACTTTTTCAACAAAAGAGATCATAATAGAATAGGATAAGACTGAATAGAAAAATGCAAAGTTTGTTTATACATATATACTTGTTGGGTGGTGATGTTAAATTTACTTCTTATGTGAGTCACAGTCTAAAGAGCTTGCAGACTGCTTCATTGAAAGCATCAAAGCAGAGGAACGATAGGTCTTGTGCTTTGGAAAATCAGTTTGGCTGTTGTGCAAAAAGGAAAGGAGGGTGACAGATCTGGGTACAGGAGGCACAGTTGCAACAGTCAGGTGAAAATGCTGGTATTCAACTGGGCATGGGACTCATGAAGATGGATAGAATTCTAATGAGAGACACCAGGTTATGGGGGAGGACAAGGTTAGAAGAAGGTGTCAGAAATGCAATCCAATTGTCTTAGTTTCTGCCTTAGACAACTGGACAGGTCTTACTGTCTCTAGGCAAGGAATGCCAGAGCAAAAGAAGGTTAGGGAACAGAATTGATGATCAGATTAGGACATACTGAAATAGAAGTTGAAAATATAGAGAATGTGCTCAATTTGTATTACTTTCTCTATAGAGAAAATTCATTATAAATTGTTTATTGTTTGATAATAATAGTTATTTAAATGTACTAATGTTAGAATACATAGGTGTATGTGTGTGTGAGCGTGTGCAAGGAAATACAGTAAGCACATAAGGGATGTGCAAATGCCAAGAATTTAGAGACAAAGTTTTAAAAAGACATTCTAAAGCCAAGCCAATGCAAAGAAAAATCATTATTAGTAGAACAAGGTTTATAAAGGCTAAAGACATATGTATGAGCATCTAGCACAACACCTGATAGATCACAGATGCTCAAAACAGTTACTTTTTCTTTCCCTCTATTTTCCTATACCTCATCAATAGATCTTAAGGTACAGCTATTTACATGGGTAATATGACAGGACACTTGATAGCCAGATTTACAAATAATGCTATGATTCATAAAACTGAGTATATTCTCCTGTATAAAGGCAAGAAGTTAATGGACAAATTCATGATACATCTCTAGTAAATGTACAGAAACTTAACATATGCATTTTGTATATCTTGCCTCTGTCTCATTTTAAGCCTTTTCCTTAATTCCATCACCTAAAAATTTTAAAATACTCAAAATTTTTAAAAAAGTCCAAAGTCTATAGATAGGTAGGTAGATGGTTGAAATTGATGGATGGCTGTATTTCTAATTATTAATCCAAGAACCATGAATTTGGGTAGCTGGGTCAGTTCCCTGAACCTTGTTTCTTTCTTTTTCTAAAAGTGTTTATTATGAATTAAATTCAGATGCACAAATTAACAGAGAGTAGTGTAATGAAATTCCACGAACTCATGCTTCAACTTCAACAACTGCCAACTCATGCTCTATCTTGTTTTATCTCTGCCCTCACCCATACCCCCAAATCCTGATTAATTCAAAGCAAATCCCAACTATTGTATCATTTTATTATAAACGTTTTAGTATTAATATCCACAGGGTAAAAACTCTTTTTAAAAAGACAACCACAGCTGGGCATGGCAGCACACACCTGTTTTCCCAGAGACTCTGGAAACTGAAGCAGGAGGATTCCAAGTTCAAGGCCAGCCTTAGCAACTAGTGAGACCCTGCCTTAAAATAAAAAACACAAAGGAGTGGGAATGTTACCCAGTGGTAAAACACCCCTGGGTTCAATCCCCAGTACCAAAAAACAACAACAACAACAACAACAAAAAAAAAAAAAACCATAACCCAGCCAGAGTGGTGGCACACACCTTTAGTCCCAGTGACTTTTTGAGGCTGAGGTAGGAGAATCTCAAATTCGAGGCCAGCCTAGGCAACTTAGAAAGACCTTTAAAATCTAAAAATAAAATAAAAGGCTGGGGATGAAATGCAGTGGTAGAATAACCCTAAGTTCAACCCTACAATCTTTAGAACTGCTAAAAAAAATAAGCAGGATATTTTTCAATAAGGATATACTTAAATATTACACATCCATTTAGACCTAAAAAGAACACCTTACTGTGCATAATTGAAATAAAACCTGAAACTTCAAAGTTTTTGAGATGTTTTATAACCATTACATCTCTCAAAATTCTTGAGGAAAAGACATTAAAATGAATGTCCAAGGAGGAATTAAACCCAGGGGCACTCTATCATAGTCATGCCTTTTTATTTTGAAACAAGGTCTCACTAAGTTGAACTTGGGATCCTCTTACCTGTCTCTCAAGTAGCTGGGATTATAGGCATGCACCATGACACCCAGCCCATTTTAACTACTTTTAAAGTACGCAGCTCAATGGAATAAAGCACATTCACATTGTATAGCCATCGCTACCATCCATCTCCAATTTTTTTTCGTCTTCCAACACTGAAGATCTGTATCCACTGAGCATTAACTCCCCATTCCTCCGCCCCTACATCCCATGGCAACCACTGCTCTACTTTCTGTCTTTATCAAATTGACTACTCTAGAGACCTCATATAAATGGAAATACACAGTATTTGCTTTTTAAATTTTTTTTTTAAGGTGGACACAATATCTTTATTTTACATTTATGTGGTGCTGAGGATCGAACCCAGTGCCTTGTGCATGCTAGGTGAGCGCTCTACCACTAAGCCACAACACCAGCCCCCACAGTATTTGCTTTTTAAAAAAACTTTTTTTTAATAAAAAATGAAAAAAAAAACCCTTTTTTTTTAGTTGTAGATGGACACAGTACCTTTATTTATATGTGGTGCTGAGGATCAAACCCAGTGCCTCACAGGTGCAAGGCAAGCACTCTAACACTGAGCCACAACCCTAGCCCCAGTATTTGCTTTTTGTAATCTTTTTTCTTTTCACTTGGCAAAATGTCCACAAGGTTCATCCATGTTTTAAAATGCAGCAGAATTTCTTTCCTTTTTAAGACTAAATAGAATTACATTGTGTACATAAATCACATTTTGTTTATCTATGCATCCGTTGGTGAAGATGGGTATCTACCAATGGATGAATACACTTCTATTTTTTGGGTGTTGTGAATAACACTACTGGAAACATGGGTGTTCAGACATCTAAGTTCCTAACTTTAGCTCTTTGGGGTGTGTAGTACACACAAAAATGGAATTGCTGGACTATAGTTCTATTTTAATCTTTTTAGGAACTACCATATTTTCTGTTATTGATTTTTAATTTAATTCCAGTTTTGCAGAGAACATATTTGTATGAAGAGAATTTCTGTAAACCTTTTGAGGCTTGTGTTGTGGCCTAGAATTTTATGATCTGTAGATGAATGCCCCACATGGACTTGAAAACAATGTGCATGAGGTGCACATTGTTTGGAGAAGCGTTCTCTACGCATCAGTCAGGTCAAGCTGGTTGAGTGTGTTGAGTGTTCCATATCCTCACTGATTTTCTTCTACATGTTCTCTCCATTATTAGGCAAAGGTTGCTGAAATCTGACTGTAATAGTTAATCTGTCTATTTCTCTTTGCACTTCTATCAATTTTTACTTTTTCTATTTTGAAGCTCTGTTTTAGGTACATAAGCATTTAAAATAGTGTTCTCTTGATTAATTGGTCCCTTTATTATTATGCAATGATTTTCTTTATCTCTGATAATATTCTTTGCTCTAAAGTCTACTCTCCTTCATATTAATATAAACAGTTCAGCTTTCTTTTGATTTCCCTTGAATATCTTTGAATGCAGATAATACCCATGTATAAAACAGATGATCATCTCTATGAAAAATCTGATGAAAAGCCTAACACTGTTGCCCTAAGATGTTCTGAGTAGTTGAAATATCACCTCTAGAGCAGCACAGGCTCCTTGGACCACACTCAGCATCACCTGAGTGTGGTTAAAAAAGTAAATTTTCAAGTTTTGCTTAAGATCTACTAAATCCCAGAAAACTGTCTCTAACAAGTATACCTGGGAATTCTGAGGCATGCCAAAGTTTGAGAGTCACTGCCTGCACTCCCTTACAGCTTCTGATTCTAGAATAAGTATTTGAATCAAAATAAAATCAAACAATACTTCTTTGGAGGGAGAACCAACCAAAACTCTCCCTAGTTAGAAAGGTATTTCTGCAATCCACATTTCTATGTCGTTGCCCTAAAGGCCAATTTTTGCATATGTTAATCATATATTAATACTTCTGATTAAATATAACAACAGATTAAATAATTATACGAAGAACTAAAATTGGTTTTAAATAGAGCTATATTGCAGGACTACGGGGCAACATTCAACGCTTTGAATTTTCAGTTGTGGTTTTAAAGGTAGGAAATACTGCTTGTGGAAACATTATAATGAATTTTCACTGCATGTGACTAGTGAGTCTTGGGGATGAATCAGAGTTGGGTCTGACTCAAAAATTCCCTCCTTTTAAAACAACTCCGTAGGGCGGAACTTTTGTTTTCCTTTAGGTCTAGTACAGTAGGTGGGCGACTTTCTGAGTAAAGTTTTCCCACTGTGCCATTAGTCTGTGTATACATAGTCTTTTGAGTGCTATCCCAGGCAGGTGGGATTCTTTTTCCTTTTATTTAACTTTACTTTTATACCTGGGGAGCTTCTTTTGTAGCCTCTGGCCTATTGTTTTTTTAAAGCTCCTCTCAGGTATGGGCTGCACTTGGCTCCTCACACATATTAACTCATCTAATCCCCACTCTAGCCCCTCTGGGTGGGTATGACACGCCTTGTCACAGACAGTTGGAGTTAAGGGCCTCACTGCCAGGGAGTCTGCAAATGAGCTGGCAGATCAACTCCCTAATTCCAAGTCCCAGAAAACTCCCCCCAGGCCACCCTAGCAACTGATTGTAACTTCAAAGAAATGATAAAGGGAAAAAGAAAAACTCAGGATCTTAAAAAAAACAACAACAACCAAAAAACGTTTTTTAAGTTGAAAATTATAACAGACATTCAACAGTAAACAACTTAGTTTATTTCAGAACAGGACATGTTTCTAGGCATGAAAACAAAAATCCCAAACCAAACAACAAAAAAACCAAGGGAGAAGAAAGCCTTGGCCGTGCACTCTGAGATAACTGCATGCAAACACGCACCCTGCCACAAAAACCTCATGTCAAAGATGCTACTCCCAGGCACAGTCCCTGATGTCACTTCAGTATGCTGCCTTCCATTTAACATAGACTACTTATCTGTATTTAAAATGAAGTTTTATAGCTGGGTATGGTGGCGCATGCCTGTAATCCCAGCGACTTGGGAGGCTAAGACAGGAGGATCATGTTCAAAGCCAGCCTCAGCAATGGCAAGGGGCTTAGCAACTCAGTGAGACCCTGTCTCTAAATAAAATACAAAATAGGGCTGGGAATATGGCTCAATGGTTGAGTGCCCCTGCATTCAATCCCTGGTACAAAAAAAAAAAAAAAAAGAAGTTTTATCATCATCATCATCATTACTTGCAGTGCTGGGGACAGAACCTAGGGCTTTATGCATGCCAGGCAAGCCCTATACCACTAAGTGACACCCTAGCCTTCAAGTTTTATTTTTAATAGGAGTCTTTTATTTGGGTTATTGATTGAGACATAGCAATAATTGCAAATTGTAACATTTCATTTATATTTTATTAATCAAAACCCCTCATTTGCAGAATCATATTAAGAAATTAGAATCAAGTACTAAGTACTTATGCCAAGGTTCAGGTGTAAAGTATGGATGCTATTTAGCCAACTGAGACAGCTTCAAGGGTGGTTTTCTTGGCAAAGAATGGTAAACAGAGCTCCCATGCCTCTTATAATTTCCTTGTATCAGAATCAAAAATATTATTTAGTATTTGCTTTATACCTTACACAAGAATTTTTCAAAAAGCCCATCCATAGAATAATCAGTGGTCAGTAAAAGAATGTAAAGCCTAAAATGAGATTCCTTGGAAGATAGAGTGGTTTGCACTTTCTGCCCTAGTCTCTTTTTCTAGTAAAAATGGATTTATAGTAAAAGAGTTTTCAATGTGCTACAAACAGATTTAAAAGAATCATTTGGCTTGAAAGAATTTTAACAACATTAAAGAAGAGGAGGCTGTAAAAGTAAAACCAAAAAGCATGTGCACAAGAACATGAAAATGTCAGGAAAAAAACAAAAACCTCATAAATTGTCTACACAATCATGAGTAATTATTGATTTGGTTTGTTATAATTTCAGATTAATCCCTCTTAAAACATGTGATTTACATGTGACCATTTACACAGCTCTTATCTATTATTTCTTTTTTAAAAATGTTTATTTATTTTTTAGTTGTAGTTACACACAATATTTATATGTGGTGCTGCTGAGGATTGAACCCAGGGCCTCGCACATGCTAGGCGAGTGCTCTACCACTGAGCCACAACTCCAGCCCCTTATCTATGATTTTAAAAATGATCAGTTCAAAGCTTAATGAATTTTCTTAATATTGAATTTTTTTAAAAAAAAATTTAAGTTGTTGATGGGCCTTTATTTTATTTATTTATATGTGGGGCTGAGAATTGAACCCAGTGCCTCACACAATGGGTTCTAGCACTGAGCCACGACCCCAGCCCTAATATTGAATTTTTAAACCTTTGAAATCTTATATTTCAGTACTGCTCTTTTAACATTTAAGCAAAGCTGCATGACCTAGGGAAAATTCTATCTCTTCTGATGATTAAATTTCAGTAATTGAACATAAAAACATTTGAAATTAGAAGGGCCATATAAATGAACTGTCAGCATATATTACAACATTACAATGTTGCTTAGGTAAGAAAATGATCCTTGAAGAAGTTGGCACAATGAGAACCAATTGGAAAAACAGAGGAAGTAAGCAATCACTGAAATAATGAGCAGGAATTCCATTAAGGCTCCAGGCCAGGTATGCGAAGGAGGTGTGATAGACATGTAGGACTCCAAGATTAAACGTGTGGGACTGGACGTTGTGAAGGCCCTGCCCACATGCATCTAACAGTGCTATATTTGGTATCAGAGTTTGACTGAAGTGCTGTTTACAAAGACATTGCTCTTTGCTAGCTCTTTCCTTTCAAATGCTAAGGATTTTGTTTCAGCCACAGTGTCATCAAGGGTGCATGTTCAGAAGGAGAAGAAAAATAGAGCCATGTCTGGAGTTAGTGTTACATTAAGACACGATTAGTGTTCACTTTTAGTGTCAACAACAATTTAAAAAGCTACATTTCATATAAATACAGGGATGACAGTGACCATGAGGTCATCAAGTCCCTATGCTCCTATCAGTAGGTTCCTTTGGAAACTGCTAATAAATGTAAGATTTTAGAAGCCAACATAATGACATGATATAAAAACAATTTTAAAAATTTGATATTTATGAGTATGGGAGTATGGAAGAAGGCGTTGTTCTGAAGCTGCTTCTAGAATTGCTACAGAGCATTGGAATCTAGTTCAAGTTAACATAACATCCTAGAGACATTATAAGCTAAGTATTGGTTCTGAGCATACACTTGTATTACAAATGATTATATAATGCATAGAGGTCAGCTCCATGGATTTGGATCCAGTCTTTGAAACATTATTTCTAGAAGAGAAATGAAGCACTGGAAATGTTGCAGAGTACAACCTAGTTAAGGAATGGCTTTTCATACATGAATTTCAATAAAGTAAGTATTAAGTACTATTCTACCAACACACCCACTCCCCATTACCTACAATGTAAATGTGATAATCTTAGTTTGTAAAGTAGATATTAGTTCCACTATCCAATCCCTAAGTTATAGAAAAGGGTCTCATTTTCCTGTTGATGACTCCTGCTATATAATAAGAAATGAACCAACTTGCTATCAGCTGACTGTATAACCCTGAGAAATCACTCAACTCTCTACAGCAATCACAAACTCAAACTGGGGCATGCTGGAGGTTAGATTAAATTACCTACAAAGTTTTCTCTAATAAATAAGGATTGACAACTGGCCATGACAGAAGTAAGAGAAATAAACTTAAGGTATTTACTTTTCCCATACCTTACTAATTACTTGGTAACTTTACATCATAATTATACTTGATCCTTCCCAAGACCAAATTCAGATATACATATTCTAATCTCATAAGCAGCATAAGAAAAAAAAAGTGGTACTGCAGAGCACCTCCAGAACAGCCCTGATATTTGAATTCCATAATGCATTCCTCAGTTCCAGCAACCATTACAGGTAATTTTTTTAAATGTTGTTTTGTTTCCCTTATCCTTTTAAAGAACTACATCCCTACACTTTTAAAGTAAACCATTTGGTCAGACACGGCAACTGGGGAAGCTGAGGAAGCTGAGCACGAGGATGGCAAGTTCGAGACCAACCTCAGTAACTTAGAGAGACCCTGTCTTAAAACAAAAATAAATAAAAAAGAAACGGCTGGGAGTATAGTTAAGTAGTATAGCAGCCCAGGGTTAAATTCCTAATACCCCAAAAATAAATGAATAAACAAACAAATACATACTCTAAATTATCATTCAGTTTAATATCACACATGAGCATCTTATCTCTCCTGACACAGGTCCAATTCTGTGTACTTAAAAGATGGCACTCTGTCCCTCCAGGAGTTTACAATCCAATTGTCAAGTGGCATAGCATGACAAGGGCACAGTGCATGATGCATGGAAGGTCACTGAATACAGAACTAAGAACCAGCTTTTAGCCAGTGACCTGCGCCAGCTTCATGAAAGAAGGTTTGAATCGTGAGAAACCGCTAGGGAGTTTTGAATTAAAGAGATAAGACTCTAATTACCTTTAAAACCAGCTTCAGGAATGGCTCCTCCTAGCTCCAGCCTCAAGCCACCAAATGTTTAGTGAGGTTTACTGAAGAGGAGAGAGAGAGAGAGAGAGAGAGAGAGAGAGAGAGAGAGAGAGAGAGAGAGAGAGAACGGCAGGGAGTGTACTTTTATTGGGGAACAAAAAATTCTGGGGAAAATCCCATCCAAAGAAGATTAAGGGGGGCAGCATACCAAGGTCACGGATGACGATTGGTTCTTTGGGGTAGTGGACAGACTCGCCTCTTCATGGACAAGCCCTCAGACCTGGAGAAGGTGGGGAAAGCTCTGACACAGCTGTGCCTAAGCCCTCTCACCCAGCCAGGGAGGTAACTCAAATCACGTGTGAGGATGGCCTCCCACACCAGCTAGAGAATGAACATGCTTCTGGATAAAGGCAAACTCTTAATGGGATTTCAAGCACCAATAACTATGATAACTCTTCCTACAGGTATCTAACCTGAACTTGTGCCAATTAAATACATAATACAATACCTCTGGCAGACTGTATAACCCAATGAACATGAGAATCACATTTTCTCACCACATCTATCCTCAGGACCTGTTATAGCACACTCAAATTTTTTTTATATAAATAAGTCAATGGACAAATAGCTAGCTTGATTCATTAAAAGCAAATATGAATTGTGCTCCTATAAACACTGATGTGGCTGGTTGTAGATCTTTCGGATATACTGAGGAGTGGATCATATGGTGGTTCCACTCCTAGTTTTTTGAGGAGTCTCCATACTGCTTTCCAGAGTGGTCGTACTAATTTATGTACCACAAACAATGTATGAGTGTACCTTTTCCCCTACATTCTTGCCAACAAGAATTTGTATTCTTGATATTATTTGTATTCTTGATAACTGCTATTCTAGCTGGAGTGAGATAAAATCTCAATATAGTTTTGATTTGTATTTCCCTAATTAGTGGAGATGTTGAACATTTTTTCACATACTTTTTGACATTTGTATTTCCTCTTATAAGAAGTATCTATTTAGTTCTTTTGCCATTAATTGGGTTATTTGTTTTTTGGGTGTTTTATTTATTTGTGTAGTCTGAATATTAATACCCTATCTGAAAAGCAGCTGGAAAAGATTTTCTCCCATTCTGTAAGTTCTCCCTTACACTCTTTATTCTTTCACTGTGCAAAAGCCTTTTAATTTGATGTCATCCCACTTACTGATTTTTTATTTTATTTCTTATGCAATAGCCAAGCTATGGAACCAACCTAGGTGCCTTCAACAGATGAACGGATAAAGAAAATGTGGTGTATATACAAAATGGAATGTATATATGCTCAGCCATAAAGAAGAATGAAATTATGACATTTGCTGGTAAATGGATAGAAATGAAGATCATCATGCTAAGTGAAATAAACCAGACTCAGAAACTCACAAGGTCAAATGTTTTCTGATATGTGGAAGCTAGTTCAACATAAGGAGAAAAGAGAGAGAGAAAGGAAAAGATGGTGTGTGGGGGAGGGTGGAGAGAATTCCTTCAAAATGGAAGAAAGATCTGTAGACTGGCTGAAGGGGATAAAAGGGAGGGAGGAAGGATGGGCTATGGGAAGAACAATGGAATGAATCTAACCTTACTTTCCTATGTACATAACATGAATATACTACCATCCTGTACATTCACAATACACTAAAAAAAAAAAAAAAAAACTACAAATAGCAGAAAGATAAGCAGAATAGAAGAAAGGGAATGGGGGAGGGAGGAGAGGAAGAAAAGGGGAATTACTGGGGACTAAGTTCGAGCAAATTAAATTAAATTCCATGCTTTTATGATTATGTCAAAATGAATCATAATATTATGTATAACAAAAAAGAACCAATAAAAAAGGTAAATATGAAATTTTAAATTTTGCTATTAGCGTATTTCTTAGTGAAAATAAGTTATTGTATGCTTTAAATAAATGCACACTTGAGTAATAAGAGTTTTCCTTCCTTCCTAGGCTATTCAAAATATTATATAAATAAATATTATTAAGCCTTAATGCAAGGAAATGATTCATAAGCTTGTATAGTACTAGAGACTGGCTTTAAATATTATCAACTAGCTATTTATATAAAATTATTTTATTTTACTAGACATGGCATCTAATATTAGAAAAACATTTTTCTATCAGTTTTTCATGGAAAAATGATCTACTACCCATATTTGTATTTGAAAGGATTGTTTTGGGTTGGGGATGTAGCTCTGAGGTAGAATTCGTTTTTTAGCATAGATAAATTCCTGATTGTATCCCCAGAACTGAAAAAATTAAATAAAAAAGGGGTTGTTTTAAGTTTGAAATACAAGAAAACCTTTTTACACTGGCCACAAAAAAAAAACCCCAAAACCAAAAAACTATACCTAATATTTTAGAATCTCCCTTTCTCCTTGACCACTGAACTTGAGATTGGGAGGGATGCTAAAGTCAGTAAGTCTTGCTTCCTACCAATGGCAGCATTTAAGCAAGTAAGTATTTTTTTTTAAATTTTTTTATTAGTTGCTCAAAACATTACAATGATCTTGACATATCATACATTTGATTCAAATGGGGTACGTAATCTTATTTTTCCACATGTACAAATTGCAGGATCACATTGGTTATACAGCCACGTTTATACATAGGGCCATACTAGTGTCTATTGTATTCTGCTACCCTTCCTATACCCCGCTCCCCTGTCCTTCCCTCCCCTCCATCACCTCTTTCTACCCAATCTACTGTGTTTCTCTCTCTCTTTTTTCTTTCCCCTCACACCATCTTATATGTAATTTTGCATAACAATGAGGGTCTCCTACCATCTTCCCTGCAATTCCCCTTCTCTCTCCCATTCCCAAGCACCTCTCATCCTCTTCTCTCTCCCATTCCCACGAACCTCTCATCACCTTCTCATGCTCTTCCTCCCTACTCTGTTTTGAGTCACCCCCCTTATATCAAAGAAGACATTCTGCAAGTAAGTATTTTAAAACAGCCATGATCTAAGAACACTCTTGTCCATCACTTGGTCAGTGCTATCTATGGGTCAGTTAGGGAAATAAAGCAATTAACTTATTTTGAAATAATTCTCCAGAAATTACTTCTGGGAAGGACCTTGAAACTCAATGCCTGTAATTAACTCAGGTGGTAAAGAAAAAAAGGAATCTGGTGTTTCTTTGATGACTGGTGGGACTTTTGGTAATCATTGGAAATGAATAAGAAAGCGAAGGGACTAAGTGTGAATCTTCTGTAATGACAGAGGAGATGCTCAAACAGAGCAGTGATTATGGGGTGAAGACTTGACTTCTTTCTACTTTTTCATATAAACACATAGAAGTGTCCTATTTGATAGAGTGACAAGTGAGTTTCTGATTTGTTTAATGTCCAAACTCTTGCCTGATCCTATTGCACTCTGCAATTTGAAAAAGGAGATTTTTTTTTTTTTTGTAAATTGCTCACACAAGGCATCTTGGCACATCTTTACTCACATATCTACATAAGACAATATTGGGGCAGCATTACTAATGCTGAAAGTGGTTCAAACAATCCCAGGATAAATGATACTACAAAAGAAACCCCAAATTTGGAATCCTAGAAAGAAGAAGTTAAAAATCAGAATATAAATTTAAAAAGTGGAATATAAATTTCATTAGATATAACCTATCACATAAAATCAATTAATGTTTTGTAAAAAATGAGAACCTATCAACTGTGGAGAAATATCTGGGAAAATCAAAGATTGTGAAATACAAATTCTCTCATATAATTTGTTAGGGAAAAAGTCAGTTTAATATAAACAAAAAACACTCTGTGGGGTTCAAATATTTAATCCAGCCAATCAGTTTTGTGGTATATAATTTTTACTCAATAAGTATTAAGGACTAAGTGTGTGAATGAATGAAAAATTTATCATGACTTTTTGTCTTTTGAAAGCATAACAGGGTATTGTAATTACACTCTTCTACAGAGCATAAACTTTCAAATAACTTAATTTGTAAACATAATTTTATTTCAAATAAAATGATAGGACTAAAACCAGAAAGAAATATAGTTTTTTTTCCAAATTTTATACTGCTTTTGAGATTACTCATGATTGTATCTAGTTGCAAATGTTCAAAGATAAAATAGATTCAAGTTTTCTATTTACAAAACCAAATTAATCAAAAATTAGCCTTTGATCAGACAGATGCCAGCATTTGTTTCCATAAAGTTGTAATAAAGAAAACAAAACTGTAATAAATTGCTCCAAAGCAAAGGTAAAATGACCATCCAATTAAGCCATAACTTTAAAAATCACCTTGAGGTTAAGTTGGGAAGAAATATGAAGAAAGGGGCCATTAAGATCAGTGTTTTAAATCTGAGGTCTCCTCATTGACAATGAAAGATTCAGTTACTTAAACTCTTTTTCACTATTTCATTTATGAGTTACTTTTAAACAATATTTCATCACTCAACAGAGGAAATAAGGAATCTTTTAGAAGAAAAAAAAGCTATACCAGGCTATCAAAATCTTTGCTAAGAAAAATAAACTAATCAAGATTGATCTCCTGGGTCTCTCAGAAGTTCACCAATTCCAAATGTTCACATAAGTTTCACAAGAGAAGAAAACAAAAAAGTTTCCTTATAATACAGTGCTTAATAAGTCATTGTGGGGGCACAGGAGTTAATAACAGCAGCATTCTGTAAAATACATTTAACTATAATTAAAATACATATAAATTTACTTTATTTCGTAAAAATCTAAGTTTCTCTTTCCCCAATACTAAGAAGTCTGTGTCAATTTTGTCTTTAAGCTCTTAAAGAATTTTTCTTTCTTTTTTTTTTAAAGAGAGAGAGAGAGAAAGAATTTTTTTAATATTTATTTTTTAGTTTTTGGTGGACACAACATCTTTATTTTATTTTATTTTTTATGTGGTGCTGAGGATCAAACCCAGCACCCCGCACATGCCAGGCAAGCACGCTATCATTTGAGCCACATCCCCAGCCCCTTAAAGGATTTTTCTAGAACAATTTTAAAGAAAGATTGTGTTGCTCATAGCCATACTTTCAGTAGAAGAAGCTGTTTTTCAAATTCATTATTTTTTAAAAATCAGCAGTATAACTAAATAAATATGTTCACAAAGCAAACAAAAGGGAAGCTTCCTTTACACTTAAGCATACTGACCAGTAATTTCCTATCTTAAAGGTCTTCAATATCAGTTACTGATAGAGCAAATGAAATGGTAAAAAGTACTAATTGCATTGCTGAAAAGAGACTATTTTTCCTTGTTTAAAAACATTCTTCCCATTCCTTTTAAATTTTACCATAAAGCATATTTGCTATAAATGCCACACAAATGGGTGGATAAATAGTTACATACAACCAAAGGAGGTCTTAATCTAATGTACCATTGACTGTCAGCTAATCTCTCCTGGTTTAACAATCTGAGTTTAACTACTTCATGATGAATGAGACAGGGTGCAAATGACCTGAGTGTTTTAGCCCATAAAACAGGCTTAGGGAAATAAAACCTAACCTGCAATTTTGATCACCAGTCAGACTGGCCATCATGGGCAATGTAGTTAGGGTTTTAAAGGAATTGTCTAACAGTAATATTAAGTAATGAAATTCTAATAATTTACATTTAAAGTACCATTTACCCTCAAGTAGCCTACTATATGCAAGATTTGCCATTACATAACTGAAATTCAGATAGCTCTGAATTGAAAGATGGTGAGCTAATTGTCAGAGAACCTACTGAGCTGGAGAGCTTTATAGACTCAGTTTTACAGAAAGTTTTTTGGAAACATTAACATTAAGCAAGAAAGACTCCAGTTGTTAACAGCAGTAGGTCTATTGTTCAAGAAGAAATACATTTCATGAGATTCATTATGAAAGGGGGGAAAAATTCTTTTTGGCATTCTGCATATAAAATCTTCTCAAAAAGACATCTGCAGTTAAAAAAAAAATTCCGTCTAATTTTACTACTACAACCTTTGTTAATTTTCTACAGTTCTTTGCTCCAGTAACTTAAAAGTCATTTCCTTAAGAAAACAGATGACAGACAACTTGAGTGACTGATTATATTGTGCCATCACTTTGTTTTTCTCAGAGGCCTGGGTTTAAGAGGATGGATGTTAGTGTAAATGACAGCGAGGGGAGCTTCGCATAAGATTTCACTTCTGTTCAAAGACAAGCTAATGTAACCTCACTGCGGTGCCATCAACTTGACAAATGGACACCGTGCAACCCTCTGCCTCCCACTGAAACCGGAGAGTCTGATTTACACAATATTCACCTCATAGATGGAAAAAGACTTCATGCTGCTAGGCTGTATAATGGGTTGATCTGATAATCCTTCGCATGTAATGAAATTTGATAATAGGGAGGTGAAATGTATCTCAAAGACTAAAGCAAGCTGGTGAACTTATAAAACTACACTTAAGTCTTTTAAAACCTGAATAAACAGAAAAAAAGGGACGGTTCAATCCATGCTGAGAAAATGTAGCAGTTCTCATGTTGACTCTGCAACCAAAGATATATGGCTTTTACTTAAAATGAATAAAAGATCTGGCTTGAAGGAGTACAGCTTTATTCAAACAAGTCAATGTAATCTGTAAGCCTTGGTGTGTCTTATCTTTACCATCGGATTTTGCTGGTTCTCAGTTCTTTACCTCAAGAATTTTACCTTTACTTTATCCTGCTAAATTATTTCCTTGGAAGCTCAATATTTTTCCTTTAAAGTGGGAAATTCAAAGAATTTATAACTACCATGTATTCACATCTGGAGATTTAAACATATCCTAAATTTCTGACACAAAAATCATAAAAGCCAGTACTTAATAAGAAACACAAAAACTGCTTTAAAGTCATTGTATAAATTCTTACTTTTTCACAGTATGCATGTTTAAATAAATTATTTTAGGAAGAAGGTCATGGTACAATATTCTGCAGCAAGGCTGACTTCAGATCCTCTATAATAAAACTGTCTATTGGTATGAATGCATGCAAATAAACACCACGAATGTAAACTACAATTAGAAGTAGTTTAAGCACATGTAAATGTTGAATGAGGTAGAATTTTAGTCTTATATTTACTTTGCTGTTGTCACAAATAAAAAAAACACTTATGAAAACATTTCATGCTGAAGTGAATGGATTTCAACAGCTGCTGATTTGGTGACATGGAGAACCCCAGAGGAGACATCCTGCTGAATTAACATTTTGGAAATGTTAAAAAGAAACTTCAAACAGACCTTGTTTAGCAGGCGGTCAAAGATTTTGCTCGGTGGGGATCATGTGAAGGCTAGCAGAGCAGTCACTCAGCCATGAATCAGACTTGTCAATAGTTGCCTATTTTCTCAACAGGTGACTCAAACAGGCACACAGTCTATTTCCCCTAATATTTCTGTGTGCTTACACAAAAGAAATCATCCTAAGTTCCTGTTCTGGCATTCTGTAGCAAGGCACAGCATGCAGGATTGGGAAATAGTCATTGAAGGGATTGAAATACATTTTTAAAATTTGTACTTTTGCTTTTTTCTAACTCCTCAAATTAGCTATATTATTCTTAAAATCTACTAATTCTTTCATTTTTTCTTTCCTTCTCTTTTCTATCTTCCTTTTCTTTTTACAGTGCTTGAACCCAGGGCCTTACACATACATGTTAGGCAAGTGCTCTATCACTGAGTTACACTCCCAATGTGGAATCTACTGATTTCCAAACAAAATTTTATCCTAAGTTAGAATTCAGGCACAAAGCCAACTGAAGAACTATAGGAGCCTTGGAGATAGCAAAGATCAAACCCTTCATTTTATAGTTGGGGAAACTAAGTGATTCACTAAAGGTCACATATTTATTTTCTGATGTCTTCAGATTACAACATATATTTTCTGACTCCTTGATATTAGTCCACTATACCTTTAAGATATAAATAGAATTAGATTTCCTTTAGCAATGTAAAAATATTAAAGGGAAGGTAACTGTTAAACTAGGCAAAATCTTATGGTTCAATGTTTTTCTGATTTGGCATGTTTTGATCCCCCCCCAAACCCTGCACTTTTAAACTGGACACAAAGAGATAGTTAATGGAAAATTCCTTCCACATACTACCAAGAGGTTATGGGGAGGGGCAAGTCGGGAAGAGGCAGAGTACTGAGCTTTGTTTTCAACTTTCAACATTTAAGAGTTTAGTACAAATATAGAGTACAAAAATAATAAAGCATTTCATTGTTAGTGACTCAGATTGGCATTGTAAACTGTGCCATACAAGCTACTATTATGTCAGAAAATTACCAGGTATCCATTAAATGAGTCCAGGCTGTTTTCTATTGTTCAAGGATGTTTTACTTGTTTTGGAAAGCATAAGTACAGAGTTCAGTGAAAGTTCTTAGAGGTGATTCCACAATCATAGCAGCACTTATTACCTTAGTCAACCTCACCTACAGCTTCCATCAATGCAGAATCATTACCAGCCAACGTGAAGAAGGAATCTGAGCATTAGTAAATCAACTCCTGTTGGCAAATGCTTACTAGGTAAGTACTCTGTTGAAAATACTTTCTACATGCTTCAGAGATAAAAATTTAGTAAGAAAAGCAAACACCAATTTCACATACAAACATATATATATATATACACACACACACATATATATATATAAACAAACATCTTAGAATCCAAGTCTATGAATTCTTGTTTTTAAAAATTTAACTTTTAGAAGTTTAACTCTTCATATAGTATAAGAAAACAGGTACTCTAATGCAAAGGTTGGTAGAAGAGTAAAAGACAGAGTGGATTTATGTATCAAAATGAAAAATGCACTCGTCCTTTAACCCAGAATTCCTACATATAGAAATTAACTCTGAGAAGATAATTCAAAAACTGGGGAAAGATATATGTGGTAAGGATTTTCATGGCAGTATTAGTTATGGTAGTACAAAGTTGGAAATCACATTAGTAAGAAAATAAAGGTAGTGTATATACTGGCAAACATGCAGCTTTTCAGATATTACTATTCACTGACTATAAAGCTACATACAGTAATATTAACATAAGGATCAAAAAATAAGTCAATGGAAGAGATTAGAGAGTTCAGAAATAGACCCACATTTATTTGGCCATTTGATTTTAAATAACATGCCAAGGAAATTTAATTGTGTTTGAAAAAAGGAAAAATGAATCTCAACCTCTTCCTCATACCACACACAAATATTAACCTGAGGTCTACTGTAGACCTAAAGTGTAAAACTTAACACTATAAAGCTTTTAAATGGAGATAGGAGAAAACCTCTGCAAATTGGGACAAGGTATAGGTTTCTTAAAACAAATTAATCATAAAATAAAAAACTAGATTGCATCAAAACTTAAAACATCTAAAGGAGAGATGTTAGAAAACAATATTGATCAAATTATATTGTTGTTACATTATGTGCCTGTATGAATATGTAACAACAAATTCCATTATGTCTAATTATAATGTACCAATAAAAATATGAAAAAATTTAAAAACTATTTCTGCTTATGAAAATACACCAGTAAAAATGAATAAGGAGGTAAAAAGCTATATATGCTATATGGAAATAGATGACAAAGAATTGGTATGCAAGAATATAAAGAATTCCTAAAACTTAATAATGAAAAGACAAGCTGGAATGGTGAATCATCTGTGTAATCCCAGCAATTTAGGAGATGGAGGCAGGAAGATCACAAGTTAAAGGCAGGCCTGGGCAACTTAGCAAAACCTCGTCTCAAAATAAAAATGGGCTGGAGATGTTGCTCAATGAAAGTGTGCCACTGGGTTCAGTCCCCAGTAAACACACACACACACACACAAAAAAAAAAAAAAAAAAAAAAAAAAAAAAAAAAAAAAAACCTAGTTTAAAACAGACCAAAAAAAGGAAGAGTCTTCACAAAGAAAGATATATAAATGACCAATAAACAAAAAGTACTCAACAGCATTAGTCATTGGGGAACAAAAAACTAAAAACCATAATGCAATACCATTATACACCCACCAAAATAACTAAAATTAAAAAGTCAGTACAAAATGTTGGTCAGGATGGGCACCAACTGGAACTTTCATTCATCCTCGGTAAAAATGTCAATGGGTGTCTCATGAAAAATGTATAACTACTCTATGACCCAGCAATTCCACTCCTGGGAACTGATCCAAGAGAAATTAAAACATGTCTTCAGAGGACCTGTACAAGAATGTTCACAGCAGCTGTATTCACAATAGTTAAGAAGTAGAAACAGCTCAGGTGTCTCTCAAAAGGAGAATGAATAAATAAATAATTTATACAATGAAATACTATTCAGCAACAGAAAAAAAAAACAGACTAGGGATGCACACAATAGGGTAGAATCTCAAAAACACTGCTAAATAAAAGAAGCATCACAGAAAAAGGTATATTCTATATGGGTTTGTGTGAAGTTCTGGAACATTTAAAAATAATATGTGGTGGAAAATATCAGAACAATGGTTGCTACTGAGGGTGATGAGGGCTGGGATTTATTGAAAAGGAAAGTGAGAGACTTTATTGTGATAGTAATGCTTTATCTCTCAATAGGGGTTTGAGTTTCACAGGCTTATGGTCAGAACCTGTCAACTGGTACCTTTCAGATTTTTACATTTTTATCTCAAAAGAAAAAAGGTCTATAAACAAATACTGAACTCAAATTAAAAACACACCTGCAAAAGTAGTAGGAGAGGCAGAGAGTATACAGATATCTGTCTGCCTGCAATACATCTCAAAAGAGATGGATTAATAGAGAACCACAGAAATAAAGATGTTCAATGAAAAGTATTGTAAAATATTGTACAATCTAGGCAATTAACTATATGGTTATGCACTAGAAAAAACTTTCAATTTTTCTGTATGTTACAAAAATTCTACAATACAATACTGGAAAATGATCATTTGCATTTACATTTATTGTAGTAGTAAAATATCCACCATATATGATTAGGAGGTTATTAAATAGTTTTTAAGTAAAACTGTATATTTAGATAGGTATATAATTTGTCTGCAGGAATATTTACCAAACATATACATATTTTCTCTCTGAACGCATATATGTGCACACACATGATTGCAGGTAACCTTAAAATAAACACTTAAGTTTTCTTTCATTTTTAGTTGCCAATGGACCATTTATTTATTTATATGTGGTGCTGAGAATCGAACCCAGTATCTCACACATGCTAGGCAAGTGCTCTACAACTGAGCCACAACCCCTGCCCACAAGTTTTCAAACTAACATTTTTTCCAAACTGACACTTTACCTCTACTAATAGATACTCCTTTATGTTGAACTCAATGAAGTTTACCTTCTCCTAAAACACAGAACCACTGAATGACTTTCAAGACCATCTACAGCAAATATCCAAAGAAGATAAAACATTAGTTCAGTTTGATGAGATGATTTGAGTATCAAAGTCTTCCACATTTATGGGTAATGTGAAAGGGCAGCAATAGTTGATACCACCTTCTGTTAAAAATCTATGAAATTCTTTGCTCAGAGCAAATAATCTTTAAAAGTTATCTACAAAAAGCCATTTGAACTGTAACTAGAAATATCAAATTATTATGAAACATCTTAAATTTCAATGAAAATCCTGTTAACAAATAACATTTAAAATTTGGTAGATATGCATGCATCCAGAAGGAAAAACAAGGTCTTTCAACTGCACTGAGCCAACAAAATGGAGAACAAATCAATAAGATACTGCAAAGCCTCATAGGTCATTCATAATTAACATTTTTGTTATATTTTCAAACTAATTGTACCATATATTCAGATTAAGAACCTAAACTGTATTCCTTTCTTTCTTCTTCTTTTCTCCTTTTTTCTTTTTTGGTGGGGGGTGGGTAACTGGAGATTGAATTCAGAGGCACTTGGCCACTGAGACAGATCCCCATTCCTATTTTTGTATTTTATTTAGAGACAGGGTTTCACCGAGTTGTTTAGTGCCTTGCTTTTGCTGAGACTGGCTTTGAACTCATAATCCTCCTGCCTCAGCTGCCCAAGCCACTAGGATTCTTTCTGACTTGTACCAGGGATTGAACCCAGGGGCACTTTTGCCACTGAAATCACATCCCTAGCCTTTTTTTTTTTTTTTTTTTTTTTTAAAGAGACAGGTTCTCTCCAAAGTTGTGTAGGGTCTCATTAAGTTGCTAAGGTTGGCTTTGAACTTGTGATCCTCCTACCTCAGCCTCCTGGGCCACTGGGATTACAGGTGTGCGCCACCATGCTCAGTTTATGTTCCCATTTCTAAATTAATGTATTCTACTGATTTTTTTTAAAAAGCATTTAGATTCTTATTTTTTGGATATATTTTTATTTGCAATTGAAACCATAATTCTATTTTGTATCACATTCTGGGATAGCTGGGTATAACCTAAAAGTACCATGGAAGAAAACTGATCTGTTCAAATTAGAAGTAGGCAACACCTTTTAGGTATACTAAGCACCCAATATACTGATAAATATAAAATTTGATGATAGAAAGGGGAATATGATTGTGGTATTCAATAATCTACAGATATTAAGTATGCTACTTAATATTTTGAAAATCATATAGCAAATCACGGAAAGATTTCTTCATTTGGCTGGCTGTTACAATATACATTTTCCTCTCAGGGATACAAATATGTAGCACCATATAGTTTACAAAATAAACATATTCTGACATTCAATTGGAATTGAGGATTTTTTTATAGAAGTACCAATGAGTATATTTCTTATGAAATGGTCACATGTTAAAGGAAGTTTATCTTAAGCATTTACATCTTTCTTTAAAAAGCTTATTACGAGTTATTCTTAAAAATTGTTATCAGTTACTTTACCAAACAATTTAGTTTCTTATTTAGTACTTTCTCTATTTAATGTAATATTATACAGTCTTCCAGTTTTCAAGTGAATGTCAATAAAAATTGACAATTTTTTCATTATTTAGTTTACTCAAAGTATCTCTCAAAATAAACTATTGGAGGGATAGTTAACAAGGCCAAATATACATGTGTATAGTTAACATTTTCTTCAGTTTATCTAATGAAAAATATGACTATAAAATAATAATTAAAATATCTAAGAGATTATGTATTCAAATGAGTATTAGTTTGTGAATTCACCTGGGGATCAACAAATGATTAGCACAGTGGCAGAATTCTATTTTGGAACTCCCCTTCACAAGACTGTCTACCTGGTGTGTATGTTCTCTTTATCTCTTACACACATGTAAACACACACATGAAGCCCCCTTCTTGTATGACACACTTGTTCCAGGCACAGTATTATTTAGAGACATCTCCAAATATCTTGTAGTTATTTCTAAAAACCAAAATCACTTCAAAAAGTCACAAATTTGCTGTTAAAATTTTTTTTTCAAAAATTCTGAAAACATTTTTGTGATAACTTAAATATGTGAGTAAAATAAGCATGCATGGCCTCTCAAGATGCCTCTCAAATTTATAATAGAATAGCAAGATGACCACATTGGAGGAACTAATACTTACTTGGATGTATATGCTCTAGAATGTCTATGTGTCTTATAATTTTAACTACCATACTTGACGGAGTGTGCTAGCAAGGAAGAACTGCATCTGTATCCCAAAGCCTAAGTTCTGGTGTAAGCTCTGCTGTTTAGTTAAGTCTTTACTTCTTGGGCTTCAGTTTTCTCATCTTCCAATGAGTGCTGACTAGACCAGCACAGTTTAATAGAAATATTATGCAGGCTTCATATGTGATTTTTATAGCTATATTTAAAAAGTAAAAATAAACAGATGAAATTAATTTTAGTTTTATACTTTATTTGACCAACTATACTAAATATATTATCATTTTAACATTTAACCAATAAAAACTAACTAATGAGATCATTTGCATTCTTTTTGTTTTGGTGCTGTCTTTAAATCCAGTGTGTATTTTATATTTAGGGCACATATCCCAATTTAGACCATCCACATTTTCAGATGCTTAAGAGCCATATGTGTCTAGTTGATGGTTGAGGAGTTGGGGCAGTACAGACAGATCTAGACAATTGCTAACAGTCCTTTCAGTCTTGAAAACTTTATTACTTTATTGTCAAAATTACTATATTAATAGATTTACTATAAAATTAGCACAAGTATATGAAAACCACAGGTCAAATGCTTCCAAGGAACATCTACTTTCATCAGGAAAGGCTAATTAATTTCTTGTCTGGCATTTTAAAATTCTGGATGATTTTTTTTTCTAACATTGAACAATCGTTAAGAAGTAAAGAACGTGCAATTATCTTCTGAACTCAACCCCACAGATAGTGGATTACTTCATCTATTAAACTGGCTCAAGTCTATTAAATAACTGCCAAGTCCCCCTTTCATATTATAGGATTTATATTTTTCTTTAACCTGAAGCTTTAGACCTTGATGTTATCATAAGAATCATAAGACTTGTTTTTAAAAGAATAAACATCTAAAATTACTTTTATAGTATAAAGCTTATTTTTTTAATTTAGTCTGAATTACTAAGACCATGGAATGATTTTATGTTAGGGAATCAAAGCACAAGCTAATCAATATTCAATAATAGATATCATTATCTATTGTTGGCAGCTTATTATTGGAAAAGGATGTGCCCATTAAAGTAGGTGATATAAAGATGACATTCAGGTTCTAATTGAGAAAAATATAAGTCATTTTCTATGAAGTATCCCTTAGTAACTGAAAGGCTGAAATAGAACCCATTTGCATCAGAGGACTTTTCAATGTCGATTATACTAGTAACAGATACTCTGCAACTTAGTTATCGCTGAGTACAATAATACATCATCTCAATTAGCTTGAGTTTGTTATACCAAACTTTATAGAAATTATATAAATGTTCTTCCTGATATTAATTTAATCTTTTGAACCTCCTCTCTCAAATTTATAATAGAATAGCAAAAGGGCACACTCAATTGTTTCTCTATCATCATAATTATTATATGACAGACTTTTTATTTTTTTTTTAAAGAAGTGAATAAAACATCCCACATTCTTTATCAAATTCAAAAGGTATTTCTGCAAATCTCTAAAATTTGGTTCAACATTATACATAGTGAAAGCTGATGATGCCAATACATATTTGTGGATGGCAACATAACATATTGATCCCTTAAGGACTAGAAGAAAACACTATTTATAAATTTGCCAATAAGATAAAGTCATTTCAGTTAAAGTTTATCTTCTATGTAATTTATATTATTTAAGAAGCATTTAGCAGAGCCAGAATATGATATACCACCTCATTTATAGAGGAAAAAATAGTAAACTATTGTTATAAATATTATAAATGTAATTCCTCCAGGCAATATCTATTATATGTCACAGGTTAATGAAGGAAGTAATAAAGACAAAGTCAGCAAAACTCTTGGTGCAGTGGGGCCTGTGCCTAGCACATTGCCTGACATTTAGAAGTCATTCAATGTTTTTGAGTGAATTAACATAGAGCTTATGTCTGCAGTATAGTCTATATGTTTGTATACACAGTGGCCTGCATACATTCCATGAATAGAGTCAATAACTAAGTAAATACACACAGACACCATAATATATTAGGTACACGTTTGCTTTTTTTTTGCTATGAAGATTTGTTAGTAAGAACTTTTAATGTGATTTTGACATCTAAATTTAGTTCTATATTCAGGTGACATCTAAAATCAAATCTTTCTTCTTCTTTCATTCATTATACACTCAGTTTATCTCTTAGGTATTTGTGTAACTGGCACAATGATCTACAGATCATGTAGACTAATGCATATCACTTTTATTATGTAAACAAGGGAACTTCTATTCAGGAGATTAAGAAACTTGCCCAACGTTAACCCAGCCTGTGAGCACAAGAACCAAGTGTCAAATCCCAATATGTTTTCCAATTATTCTATGAGCTGGTAAGAAGCATGATAGTTATGTGTTAACTCTGCTAGGCTGTGGTGCTTAGTTTGGTCAAACACTAATCTTGATCTTCCTGTGAAGGCATTTTGTAGATGTGATTAAGAGTGATGACGAGTTGATTAAATCAGGTTAGACTCTATAATGCAAGTGGGCCTCATTCAATCAATCAATATTATAGACAACTGCTGGTAGATGACAACTGCTGGGAAACTAAGTCCCAGAAACAGCATATCTCAGAGTATGAGCTCTGGAGCACAGGAGTAGAAAAGAACTATCACCAGAAGTGAAATACCTCTGTTTTAGACAAGCAGTTTATATAGGCAAGAAATTGGTGCTCTTATGGACAGCTCTGAAGCTGAGACTTCATGCATTTATTTTATTTATTCTTTGTTTCGCAGGGAATTGAGAGGTGAAGTCATCTCTGAGAGTCTCCATTAAATAAAGTATGGAGGGAGGCAACAAAATGGGATTAAAAAAAAAAACAAACTATCAGATCCATTCTCTTCTAGTCTACTTGATTTAGTATATTTTTAGTTGCTAAGCAAAAAGTTTTAACCATTCCTAATATCAGGTTACACAGTACATTGTGGAGACTTTCAGTAAAATATGCTAATTTCCACCAGCAATTAGAAGACAATCATGTTGGCCACCTGTTTTTCATCACTTGTACAAATTTCTTTAAGAAAAGCTTGAAAATGAGATTTCCAATACATAGATTAGTTGTATTTTTCATTACAAAAATAACTATATGATCTTCCTGGCAACAAGAAGAAACTGATATTATACTATATGAACGTAATAAAATAGCAGAGTATAATCTTACTATGTTCAATAAAAGACTAAACTTAAGATTAGTGATGTGATCAATAAATCTCCTTTATTATTTCTTCACTGTAAATATTAAAGTGATAACACAAATAATGTGATTTTTTCCCCTTAATATATAAAGTAACCTAAACAATTTTCTCACATTCTACTAAATAAGAACATGAGTGGTTAGAGACTAAGTTTTAAGGTCTCCAATGATGCATTCACTAAACCAAAAAGACAACTTTACTCATTTCAAAATGTTTTACTATAACAGCAATCTCTGAAGGCAAACACAAAAGATTCCACTATGCTTAGATTTTAAAACATAAATAACCAATTTAATGCATCACTAATGATGTACAATGGGTGTCTTCTGTAGCACCAATTCAAATAAGAGACTGATGCAGTCTGCCATAGACTTCAAAGTAACTAATTGGGTAATAGGAACACTTCTTTTGTGCCAATTTTCCTACTAAAAAGAATTGCAGAAACCCTCCCGGTTGGATATTTACTAAATACAAGTATTGAATCCTTGTTAAAATGTTATTTAATAAAAAAAAGATTAACTAAGGACTTTAGGTCTTCAAAATTTATCTTAAATAACATTAGACTTTTAAATGGAAATACATCTCTTCAAAGAAAACAGATATTAATGGCAAAGAATGATCTATTTTAAAAATTCAGATTCTAGATCTTTTGAATACCATGTAAAGAGCCCTAAGAAGCATCTTTCATGTCCCACTTCTGGTCACATACCTCCACAAGTTGCCAACAGAAATGAAAACTTTCTTGTTGTTGCATATTTATGTTCAATGATTTTAAATTTTAAATAGGTATTACATTTGTTACTCTTGTGTCATATATGCCATGCACATGCACTCTAGACGCCTCATTTATGAAAGCAGAGCAGTACATTTCACTTCTCAATGAATCTTCCCTAGCATGTACAATATAACATTCCCTAGACTTTGAACTTCTAAAGGTAAAAGCTTAGATCAGAGTTTTCCAAGCATATTCTATTATGATGTTCAATAATCGGTTCAGGAAAGAACTGTAGATTTCTTTTTGCCTTTATTTTCCCTTACCTATTATGGAACTCACAAGTTTGGCTTTACTGGGTATGGGGGTGGGGTATGGAGGGTATAAAATTCAACAAGTACATCCAAAAGCATGTTTAATAAAATTGTTGTTCTTTGACCAAGATCATTTGTCAATTTTCCTCTTGGCCTGCATCTATCAACCAAAATATAAATGTAGATTAAAAAGTTTTTCATTTTTTTTGTTGTTTCTTTCCCCACAGCAGTGAATTTTGGGAAAGTACCTATTATTTCACACACACACAAAAAAAAAACAACAAAGTTTTCATTTCTGTTGGCGACTTGTGTAGGTTAAGTGTCTAAAAGTGGGACATGAAAGATGCTTCTTAGGGCTCTTTCCATAGTATTCAAAAGATCTAGAATCTAAATTACTTAACCCTAACTGGACCTAGGGGCACAGTATCACTGAGTTATCACCCCCCCGCAGCCTGTTTTATTTTTTATTTTGAGACAAGGTCTCACTAAGTTCTTCAGGATAGCCCCAAACTTGCAATCCTCTGAGTCACTGAGATCACAGGTATGTGCAACTGGAAAAACACTTTCTTGAAATCAGAATTTTTTTACCACTAGCAATTGAGAGGCAAAGGATCATTTGATCATCACCTAAGAAGTTACAGTAGGGTTCTCCTTTTATTACATAATATTTTAGGATATGTGTTTCCAATTAAAGTAAAAATAAATATTTGAACCATTTAACAATAACACCTAACAACAGGGCATTACTATATTTATTCCAACCAGAAAAAAAAGATACCACTCAAGTAAATTTTCTAAATTATTCCTCAATTAATGTAGCTTAACTGTTGCCTATGCTCTATACCAGTGTATTAGCCAGAATTGCCTTGCATACATGCAAATATCTATGTCTGCCCTTGATCCACTAGAGGGAATTTAAATTCTCTATTTTGGTGTCAAAGACACTCTACAGTTGGATCTCTACCTCAAGGTCTAACTCCATTAATATTCAAAGATTAACCCTATACTTCAATCATGGGACTGCCAAATAAATGAGCCCAGCTCCTTCCCTCTCACACCTGGACCGGTGCTAGTTCTGCTCTGGACTGAATGTCTCCTATTGCCTAGAGGGAGACTTAGTTCTTCGTACCAAAGATCCCTCCTGTGTCAAAATTTCTTGTCAAAACCATTCCTGCTCAATTCCTAAAACTTCTTAAATATTACTTCTATTTCAGTTATCATTCATTTGCCTTATACATTTTCTCTTAATCATGACAATTAATTCTGAAGGACAGCATCCATTTCTAATTCAGGAACTTTAGGTACATATACTCACATATGTGAGTCACACTGCCTTATATGCAGCAGACATTTAATACAGGTTTATTGAATGAATGAACTTTTATGTTATGATAATCTTTTATTCTGAATTGTTCTTATTTGAGTAGTCACTGCAGAAAACTGTTACCAGTGGAAAAACTGTTACCACTTGTAATTTCCTTTCAAAAGCAAACAGTAGAAATGGTTAAGCTTTCAATTCAATTAGAGGTGAGATTAGAGGTCAGCCTCATTCATAAAATGAGGCCATAGAAAAAGCCCATAACAATACTGCAGTTAGGGACCAGGCAATAGGCCTGACTGATAAAGTTTCCTTGTAACCATGAAAAGGATACACTGCATAGCAAAGTGTACAGGGGAGACATCACTTGGTATAAATATAAATGAATACATGGTACATTAAAGTGCTTTATAATGAAGTTTTGCTGAATATATGCTTTACTACCCTACTGAAATGGTCAACTTTTAAATCCTCCAAATCAATGAAGCTTAAAGTAATAACAAGGCTCATTTCCTGGGATGATACATGATTCTCTGTTAGGAGTTCTATCATCTACATAAATTAAGAAGACTGGAATGAAAGAATTAATAAAATGGGTTTCTTTTCATAGACCTGACCTAAATGATGAATCAAAAATTGAAAATTCCTCTCAAAAACAATAAAAAACCCCCAACAATACCCAAACACCTTGCCTCTTGTTAAAAAGCAACAAGAGTGCTCTCTCTCTTTCTCTTGCTCTCTTTTTTGCAAATGATACTGAATAAATCTTTGTTGAATGGATGAATAAATCACAAGCTGCTTTTAAAATTCAAATATTTAATAAAAACAATTTGACTAGTGATGCAATGCTAATATCTGAGTATGTACTTCAGGAGAAGAAACCGAAAATTTGTTTGCTGAGATTTGGGAAACGTTGCCCCAATTTTACACTGTCTCTGTTTCTGGAGGAAAAATCCATTGCTCTGCACTACTGGCCTGGGCTTACAAACCTTAGTGAGGGAGTCAGTTTCTATTAGAATAAAAGCAACAGTCTACCATCATTCAAAGATACCTGGAAACAGAAGGACAATGCATAAAACTAGAGAGAGAAAAAAGAGAGAGAAAAGAGGGGAAAAAATCTACTAATTTTAATATGAAAATAAAAACAGACCATTATTTGGTAATTAAAAAAGAAAACCTCTGAATAGCACATTTTGAAAGTGATCATTTGTTTCAGGCTATTTTTTTTAGCATATTCAAAGTCCCAGATATTTATTAAAACCCCTGAAACTTTTTATATTCATGAAAGTCCAGAGAGGGAAGCCACTTACAATGACAGATAACCATTTAGAATTGACTTCTGATAGTTCCCTATCATCTATTCAGTAGCTTACTCTAAATGAAATTCATCATTTAGCTCGGCATTTAATAGCTGAATTTTCCAAGAACTCTTGGGACAAAATTGTCAATGGTCACAGTAATTTTTTGTTTATATATAAATACTAAATATTCCAAAACATTCATATTGCTACCCCAAATCAACACAAAGTGTGTTTTTGCCCCTCCTTCATTTTACAGATTTTGATTACATAGGCTATATACTTCAAAAGTATAAAGTGTTTGAATTTTTCAAAGTGGTGGTTTTAAGGACACAACACAGGAATAAGTGACAACACAGGGTGTGAGAGCGGGGCTGTCTGGTCTCTCCAGCAGCTTACTTTTGCCACCTAGTGGGAGAGGCAGTTTCATTGTCAGGTTTTGTGTTTTGTATGATTGTCTCCTTTAAGGCATAGATTGGCTTCTTATGAGAAAATGATCAAACACACTTATCTTGTTTATAACTGAAATTTTTTCTTCAAAATGATCTGTTCTACATTTATTGCCTTTATTTTTAAGCAGCTAGTTTTTTAGTACAATGGATTAACTTAGAGAATTCAAGGTAAAATAAAACCTTTGGGTATACATTTACTATTTTAAATTTTGGGGAAAAAGTTAACCTTTTGATTCTAGTCATTCTCCTTCACCTTATCTTGTAGTTTTTCACAAGGTTGATGTTTTGGCTCATTCCTATTTTCTTATTCTTAACTGGGGACCAAATCTACATCTTCATTCCTACTTTTTCAAATCTTCAGCTATCTACCAAATATCAATTCTGGAATTAACATTTAATATGGCAAAAGCTGAAGTCACCAACCTCCAAAAGAAAACAATGGAATTTCCATGTGAGTCAGTGTGGCAGGCTTAATAATTAGCCCAGGGCTAAAAAATGGCAGAAAAGTTGGCTGTTTTTTTTTTTTTTAAGTATGTAAAAATTAATGAAACAAGTTAGGCAAAAGGAACAATCAGAAGTCAGGATCAGTTTATTGGGCTGGGCAAGAGGAAACATGATGACCAAAAGTTAGGTGGAACATAATAATTAACAGGAATTGGGGTCAGGACCATGGGAAATTTAAGAGAGATCACAAAGCTAAAGCTAAGAAAACTGGAAATAAAAGGTAAGAGAGGTAGAAAAAATACCATGACTCAGTCTTCAAGCTTGAGGTACACAGGCAAGTAAGAAGGTTGTGAGCTGCCAGAAATTTGTTAAGTCTTGGCCTTGGAAACATGTGCTAATATCTGTTTTTCCATTTTACCTTTGTCCAAATTTAAAATTAAAAAAAATTCCATAGAAAGTCTGCTGTAAAATTCCTTGAAGTTTCTGACCCATATAAATCAGTGCTTACCAACACTTCCATTATCATCAACAGCCTTAAAATGAAAACTCATACAGCTATTTTTAAACACCTTTACTAAGGTATAATATATATACCCTAAAGTTCATCCATTGAGTAGTTTCAATAAATTTAGAAAGTTGTGTTAGCATCTCCACAATCTAAATCTGGAACATTTCCATCACCGACAACAGTTTACCAGCTCTCATTTCTAGCTCAAAGGCACTGCTGATCTGTTTCTAACTTGCCTTTTCTGAAAATTTTGTATAAATGGGAGTAAAATATGTGGTCTTTGTGTCTGTTTTATATATATAATTTTTTAAGTTCATCCATGTTGTAACATAGATGTAGTGCATAGTGGTTCCGTATTTCATTTCTTTTTATTGCTGAATACTATTTCTTTGTATGAATACCCCTTTACCAGCTGGTGGGCATTTGGGTTATTTCCAGTTTTTAGCTACTATGAATAATGAATAAGTCATACACAAGTCTTTATGTAAACATTTTTTTCTTGAATATATAATCTAGGGGTGGAATTAATGGATCATGTGGTAAATTGGATTTTATTTGTTAAGAAACTGTAAAACTATGTTCCAAAGTAGCTGTATTCCTACAAGCAATCCATGAAGGTACCATTTTCTCTATAATTCCACCAACATTGGCTATTATCTGCTATTTTGGTTATAGCTATCTTACTGGGTATGAAATTGCATGCTAATGTGGTTTTACTTTGCATTTCTCTGATAGCTTATGCATTGAGCATCTTCTCAGATGATTACTAGACAACTGTATATTTTCTTTAGGAAATTATTTATATCATATTCATTTTAATTGAGTTGCCTTCTCATTATTACACTGTAGGCACCCTTTGTATGTCCTAGACCAAAATCATTTATCAAATATGTAATTTTCAAATATTTACTTCTAATCAGTGGCTTGTCTTTTTACTTTCTTAGTGGTATTTATGAAGTTCAAAAGTTTTAAATTTTGACAAAGTCTAACTTACAGTTTTTTAATGAATTATGCTTTTGATGTTTTATCTAAGAATTCTCTACCTAACTCAAGGTCATAAAAATTTCTCCTGTTTCTTTCAGAAGTTTTATATAAAACTATATCACATTTACATTTAAATCTATTATCCAATTTGAGCTATTTTTTGCATATAGTATGAAGCAATGATCTAAATTTTTTTCTTATGGATATTTAATTTCCCTAGTGCCATTTATTAAAAAAACTAACATTTCCTCAATGAATTTCCTTGGTATTTTTGCTGAAAATTGAACATAAACAGGAAGTTTCATTTCCTGATTCAAATGTGTTCCACTGATCTACATGTCTACCTTTATGCCACTAACTAGAATAGTATAGTTTTTTTTTTTAATAAAGTTTGAAATTGGGTAGTGTAAGTCTTCCAATTTTGTTCTTCCTTTCCAAAATTGTTTTAGTTATTCTGATCTCTTCATATTTCCAGTTAAATTTTAGGATCAGCTTCTCAATTTCTACCCAAAACAAGCCCACTGGGATTTTGTTAGGGATTGTATTGAATCTATATATCAATTTGGGACAAAATATCAACTTAACAACCAAGGAAACTTCTAATCCATGAATATACTGAATGCCTGTCATATAATCAGATATTTGATTTCTCTCATCAGTTTTCTATGTATAAGTCTTGTACCTCCTTGTTTAAATTGGTCCCTGAGTATTTATTCTTTCAGATACTATTATGAACAAAATAGTCTTCTTATTTTCACTTTTTGATTATTTATTTCTAGTATATAGAAATATAGTTGATTTTTGCATCAATGTACAATTGATCTGTACATTCTATCTTGTCTGTAACTGTACTAAACTTGCTTATTAGTTCTAAGAGGTATGTGTGTGTGTGTTTCTTAGGATTTTCTACATACCAGATCATGCCATCTGCAAATAATACAGTTCTACTTTTTCCTTTCCAAACTACATACTTTATGTTCTACTCATATTCTTTTTCTCTCCCCGACCTTTCCTCTTTTTTTCTATCTCCTTTCTTTGCCATTTCACACAGGCTACTATCTCTAGTACAACGTTGAGTAGTAGTGAGTGCAGACATCGTTCCTTTGTTCCCAGTCTTAGAGGAAGGTCTTTCCCCATTAAGACAATATTAGCTGTAGGTATTTTTGTAGATCCTCTCTATCAAATTAAAGAAGTTGTCTTTTACTTCTGGAGTGTTTAGGGTTTTCAACAAGGAATGACTGTTGAATTTTGTCAAAGCTTTTTCTGTGTCTACCCAGATTTTCACAGGAGTTTTTTTTTTAATGAAATTTCTTTTATGAAATAGCATATGTAGTAACTGAATTTTGGAGGGTAAACCAACATTTATAAGGGTGTTAATCCTTTTTATAGGTTGATGTTGCTGTATGGTTTCTGAGGCTTTGTTCACTTTTTTAAATCCTTTTTTTTCCCTCTGTTATTTCAACTAGATAGTTCCTTTTGATCTATCTTGAAGTCTATGGACTTCTTGAATCATCTTAAATCTATTAGTCACCCTAGTGACTTCTTCATTTCAGTTATTATATTTTTCAACTCCAAACTTTTCTTTTGATATTTTTTATTAATTTCTATCTTTGTACTGAGATTCTCTACTTGTTGAGTTATTGTTGCTGTACCATCATCCTCTAATTCTTTAAGTGTGATTTTTGTAATTCCCTTTGTTCATTACAACTGCTTCAAGTCTTTCTCTACTAGGTTCAACATCTGAACCCATTCACAAGAGCTCCACTATTACTTTTTCCCTCCTGAGTATTGATCATCCTTTTCTTTCTTTACATATCTTCTAAATTTTTATTGAAAAATGGGATTTTAGATACAATATTGTAGAAACTTTGAATTTTAATCTTTTCCCCTCAGGGTTGTTCTTGCTATTGTTTTATTGTTTACTAACTTTCCTGGACTAAATCTGTGGAATCCATCCTCCTCAAGGTGCACAATTTCTTGTATCACTACTCAGTTTTTAAAATTTTAAGCCTGGTTTCCTAGGGGGTCGTTCTGTGTATGCATAGCTTACAGGTCAGCCAATGATTAGTTATTGGTTCTGCTTCAATACCCTAAACCAGTAAAGTTTCTATCCTCTGCCAGTGAATCTGTGTAGTTTGGGGCTCACATCGAGTTCAGGTAGTTTTCAAGCTCTCCCTTGCATTTAATTTCTGCCAGGTCCTCCTGCACCTCCTTTGCATATGTGCAGAATTTCAGTCAACCAGAGTATATAGATAGTTTAAGTCTCCTCTGATCTCTCCTGCACATGTATAAAGCCTTTTAGTCAGCCAGGAACACATGTTCGAGTTTATCAAGGCCCAGTAACACTGTCATTTCCCAAATCTCCCTGATAAATTTATGATTACTCTACTGGTTCACCATTGGATCCAATTAAGATTGTAACCTCAGTCTCACCAAGTTTACTAGTTCAAATTTCTTGTTTGTTTGCCACTAAGATGTCTACTGTTTATCACAATGCTGATAGGGTGAGCCTTTTCACATTTCACTTTATAAGGCCTCTCCTCCAGTGAAACTCCGAGGTTGCATAGCTTTTCCTGAGAACTACTGTGCAGGTCTAGAGGTGGAGAAGAGCATACCCCACTAGGAACACCATAGAATCCTACTTTTCTTACCTTAAGTGCAGTAGTTTTTCTATAAATAAATGCTTCTCAGTTTGGTAAATGCCCTCTATTAATTTCCTAACTTTGCTGTTTTTGACAACTTTGTTCAGTTTTATTGTTGCTTTTTGAAAAGAGAATTTACCCACCTCTCACTGTGCCTTTTTGATAGTTTTCTTTAATGGCCATTTTTAATTGTTCTCATTCTTTCATACTCAGATGATCATTAAAGCCAATGGATTCTCTGCTGCTTTTGTTGCCATTTTCAGGGTTACATCCATCAAGGTAATCAGCACCCATTCCTGAATTACTGGGATAGAACCCATCCTCCCCATCATAGTCAGTCCTGCATCTGGCTACCAGATTGATTTTACAGATACCAACCTAGTCATATTCCTTGTTCCTAACCGAAGAATGGCTCTTGGCTACAAAGAACATTAATTGCATACTGTCTATGTAGCTTTTAAGAATGTATTAATGCCTTAATCTCATTCAGCATCATTTAGTCCATGAGCTCCTACCAAGCTGAGTTTTTCTTTCCCCACATATTCTTTTGCCAACTTCCATGTTTCTATTTTTTCTCATGCTGTTGCCTATATGGAATAACCTTATAATGTTTGGTCCTCAACTCCTAAAAAAAGCTTCATCAAATAAATTATTCTTTTATTGATCACGCCTATTTTCCACAGCCTTTCAATATATTTCTATATTTATATATTTTAAACTATTTCTGACACAAAGTTTGCAACTGGTGCTCAATGTTTTTGTATGTATTATTACTACTTGGCCTTTGTGATTTAACTTCACAAATGGTAAATATTTGGGGGTTTAAAAATGCCTTCAAACTTCATCCACTCAGACATGTAAAAGAGAAGCCAATTAATGAAAGGGCATTTTAAAAATATGAGATATTAAGAAAGACAACATAGAAAGAAAGAGAGCAGGCCAAATAACTATCAGCGATGAAAGAATAATATTGAAAATTTTAAAATATAAGCAGTAACAAGTTTGTCCAAAAAGGAATTTTGGACATGGGGAGAAAGGCATGACTTAATTGAAGGTGTACTGCTAGAGGAGAGGAGGTTTCTGTTTTTCAGTTTTAAATAGGGCAATAAATCATGCACAACACCATAATTTGAATTTATGAGGAAGGTAATACTCCTTAGGTTATAAAAGTGACCTCCAGTGGGCAATAAGGCTCTCAAATCTGTGGCCCAGGGATCTATATTCCATTGATCGTCATTTTAAAAAAGTCTATATAGGCAACAGTTTTCCACTCTAACTTTCACATCCATTTAGCCAATTATATACATATGGTATGTATTGGTATCTGGTTATGATTCATTAGTGTGAACTGTTAACAAAAAGGTTTTCAGAATATTTCCCCAGTGATCTTCAAACCAACATCAAACATAGAGGCATGTAGAATAGTAAGAATACTAAATTCCTACCTAAATATTTTTAATATAGATGGTACATTAAGAATTAGAATACTGAATTAAAATTAAAGAATTAATGATAGTAGGGCATTGTGCAGGTCCAAAATTGACACTAGAGAAATTCTGGATTCTATTTATACTTTAATTTGTGTCTTATAATATCATAAACATGAAATTATCTTAAAAAAATACACTGGCAAAACACTGATCTATAGTTATGCTGAGGTATAGATTACATAACCACACTAAAACTCTCTCTCTCTCTTTTTTTTTTTTTTTTGCAGTGTAGTTAGGAAAGTCGGGTTTTTATATTTAAAATTTCACACATTTTGCTGTTTAAAATAGGTGTTATTCATCATTCCAAGGGAAAAAAAAAGCGGGAGAAAAAAGCAATAAGTAAATTCGTGGGTTTTGACTACAGTCCAAAATTATTTTATAGCTCAAATTAATAAGTCACTTGTGAGCACAATATCATTGGATATATGCAACCTCTTAGAAATGTGGTCATGCTGTACTAAGCATAAATGAAATTATGAGTCAGTTATAAAATACATAATATTCAATCTTCCCACTACCTTCTCCTATAATTCACTGTTATTTCTGGAAACTGCTTATACATCTGAAATGAAAGATCACTACAGAAACAAATGAATATTCCCTATAACTTAAAAAAATCCAGCCATGAAGTGTTTCTAAATGGAATTTCAGCAAGGAGACAAAAGTAATCTAGGCAAACTTTATTTCAATCCTCTAATGAAAATGAAGATAGACTTATTTATTATTCCCAGAGAATAAAACTGGTTTTCACTGTAGAGTAAATAAATCCAAAATCCACATTCAAGTCTTATTGTGCTATAATATGGGCAATATTTCTAGGACACAGAGTCTTTTCTGAAAGAGAATGAACTCTGAATGACCACATTTAATTTAACATTTGATATAAAATACAAAAGCTTAATGTTTTCTCCTTTTAAACCTAGGATTAAATTGGCAAACACTTTCTGTAAAGGGGCAAGTAGTAAATATTTTAGGCACTGCAGCCAATGAGGTCTCTGCCTGAATACTTATCTCTGCCACTGAAGTGTGTAAGTGGCCACAAGCAAAACCTGCATCAATGGTGTGGCTATGTCCCAATAAATGCATTTATGGCCAATAAAGTTTGAATTCTGTATTTTTGCATGTCATAAATTTTCTTCTTTTTATTTTTTTTTAACCATTTCAAAATGTAAAGGCCATTATTAGTTTGGGTAACAGATTAAACTTGGCCCTTGGGCTACCTATGCTGTCTTCTGTTCCAGTCTATCTATCAATAAATAGTATCTATCCAGTGGCAAGAAGGAGTTACTGGTGAGTGTCCTGCTCTAATTTATTTTAAGGTATTAAAGTTCTTAACTTAAAATGGAAAATTTACAAAGTTAAAAGCAGAAGAAACTTTTATTTCTCCAATAAAGGGATAAGCTCCTGATAGAGGAAGTATTTTGAAAGATAAAAATCAATAAGAAAGCACTTTTCCAAAATAAACATTAAAGTTCATTTGCCTTTTTAATATATCTATTTTGGCACCCTGATTCATAAAATGTAAGCAAAACTCAAAGTTATATTTTGAATCCTGGCAGCTACAGGATCTCCTAGAAGCTGCTGACGGCAGTAACAATACCCAGTCCTTCACACCCCATAGCACTCAGCTTTGTGGCTGAATATATGGACCTGGGGAAGCAGCTAAAGTTCAAAACCTACACTGCATCTGTGCAATACTAGAAATGCCACTGCATCTATCTATAGGATAATGATGTGGAGTCTATTGTTATAAAATTTCACTTAAGTATATTTTACTTTAACTAAAAGTTGTAATTATCTTGGGTAATCGTTGCTATAGCCTATTATGTTCCTGCCTCTTTAGATTCTGAGGAATGCAGTCACGAACAACATTATTCAGTGACTATTGGTTTGTTTACTATATGACAGATGCTAGAATCAGGAGATAGTTCCTGGACTTGAAGAAAACAATTCAGGACACCAAGAAGGCTATGAAAGATTAGAAAAATTAAAGGTTATAAGTAGTCAGTAAAAGAATTAATAGAGATATATGATGGACTCCTAATGATAGCTACATATTTGTACTCAGGGTATATGAATACTTTGAGGGCAACATCTGGAAATACTGGGATCACAAAAAAATATCCTTAGATGGCCACCATCAGAGAAAGCTTTCTTGGCCAAACATTTCTCTCACGAATTTACCTAATAAATTCTACCAAATACAAGTCATTCTAATTTTCTTAGAAATCTCAATTTAATTCCATCCTGTAAATATGTACTGAGTACTTCCTATCTGTCAGAGCACAGACACCAAGAATACCAAAAGCAATGAGACCCTCTTGGACCTCAAGGTGGCTGTTGCACAGGAGGGCAGACCAATATCAAGACATCATGGGGAAAAGTCTGATAATTGTAGCCATGGGATAATATAAAAAGTACAGTGTGCAACGAAAGGAGAATTTTGACTCTGTAGGTTTAAAGAAGGCCTGTTGACTGGAATGACATCTTGGCTGGATCTGATGACACAACAAAATTAAAAGTTGTAATGCAACAAAGTTAAAAATTAAAGTTTCCCTATGAGCAAAGAGAATGGGCAAGGCAGAAGGAACAGGGATGGATAAGAGCACAAGATGTGGAAACTCAGTACAGCCAGGACAGAGTATGGGTACAAACTAGGCACAGGGGGAATGGTGGAAGATGAGACTGGAGACACAGGCAGGGACCCAATCATAATGTTCTTGGGGTTTCACCCTATAGACCTGTGCCATCCAAACATATATGACTATTAAGCACCTAAAATGTGATAGTCTAAAATCACAGGTAAAGGTTAAATAGACAAAGTTTCAAGAATGAGAAAAGTTGATTACATAGTGAAATATTTTAGATATATTGAGTTAAATTAAATGTATTATTAAATTTTAACTACTTTTTAAACATGTGGATACCAGAAAATTTTAAATACATACATTTGCTCCCTCATGTTGTAGTACTGGTGGATGATTCCCCAATTACCATTTTACAAGTGGTCTTATTTCTCCTGTGAGTGACCTATTTAAAGATGGGCACAGGATGGCCCAACCAGGCCCATAGTGATGAACAAAAGATGGCTGGAGTGGTTCCCAATTCAGATGTGTTTTCCAACACCCAAGGTCGGGTCTCTCTTTCAGAAGTGGGTAGGATGTGTGATACACAGAACTGGCTATCCTTCTGAATCAGAGGATGAAGTAGAAGATGACAAAACTAAGAAATGGTAATGACCTAAATCCTTGCTGACATCACTGAGCTGCTTCCTCAATCAACCTTGGAGCTCACTTGTCCTCTGAATTCACACGAGACAGTGAGGTTCCTTAGTACTTGAACCAGTATGAGTCATGGTTTTTGCTCCATTATATTATAATGACCTCAAAAGCTAAGGAGTATAGATATTATCATTTAAGACATCTAGTACCACAAAGGTTTTGTACGTAGTCTACAATCAATGAATATATGATTGTGATGTGGAAAGGTTTTTTTCTCTTTCTTTGAGTTTTAAAATATCAGTATAAGACTTTATGGCATAATTACCCTGGGGAAAAGAGAAAAAAACCTATGAGGAGAACTTAATTAATCAAAAGTAAAACCAAATACCCATCAGAGCTGCAAATTGTTTCACTTAATGGTCATCCCTTTATCTAGTTGAAGCTTACCCTAGGAACCACTCAGGTTAATTTCACTAATTTGTACACAAATATACAACTGATACAGTTTATACCTCATTCAAGTAACTGAAATAAATAAGCAAAATGTCTAGGTTGGGAATGTAGGTCAGTGGTAGAGCACTTGCCTGGTTTTTATCTCCAGCACCACAATAAATAAACAAGCAAGCAAGCAAAATAATACAGAGAGCCCACCACATGATAGATACACAATATATAAGCCTGGTTCTTGTTTATTGTTTGTAAAATTGCTAATTTTTTAAATTCCAAGTAACGTGTCTCTTGTTACAATCTTACTTTTGTTGACTAGAAGTTGATTACAATAAATACCGATATATATTACACTTAAGGTACTTAAAGTTAGTTTGTGCTTGGTTAAGTGATTGATTTATTAACTCATTCTTTTATTTATGTGAAGCAAGAATGTCAGAGCTAATCTGAACACAGTATGATAGAGAGCAGTAAAACTATTATCTAGAAACTAAGGTAAAGCATTTTTACCCAATCTTTGTGAGACTGGAGATTGATGTTGCAATCTGAATGAAGATGAATAAAAAGAAAACAAAGGGAGGGAAGGTTCTGACTTTGAGGCTATAACTAGAAGGTGACTGATATAATTAGAGGAGATAGGAAAAGATACTCAGTAACATTTCATTGTGATGAGGGAAGGTGCAGAAAGGGTATCAGCCAGAAAGAGAAAGTAAAGAATAACATACTTGGTGAATTGTATGAAGCTATGAGACTTCAAAACCTATTACTAAGAATTACGCTTTAATAACATACACTAACCAATATAACTTTAATAGGCTACACTAAAAAATATTAAGCAGATCCCTCACTAGCTGAATGTGTTTTTCATTCAACTTACTTATAAGGATGTCCTTGAAGTCACTATATGATCTATAATTTTTAAATTTCACAAGACAACTGGCTCACCAAGGACGAAGGTTAGAATCTCCTTATTTTTGTATGTTCCAGTGTATAGTGAAATACCGACAACCCTGTTCACTAAAGCTAATACACATTTATTGTAGAAATAAGTATCTGGAAATTTAAACTTTGTTTTTGTTCTGGACAACTAAACATTGTAAAGGAATGTGAATTTCTAATATCACCCATTTATGATGCATAGGAAAAATGTAGAGCATTCCCACCCAGACAACATGGGGAACCTACAGCCTGAATGACTGTCTAAATGAGAATTCAGAGTTTCTCATTTAGAAACTCTGACTCATAATAGTTATCATTCTAGGAAGTCTGAAGCAGGTCTTACTAGGTGCTAGCATTCAGAGGGGCTCT
The DNA here is from genome assembly GCF_045843805.1 of Urocitellus parryii. Taxonomy (NCBI): domain Eukaryota; kingdom Metazoa; phylum Chordata; class Mammalia; order Rodentia; family Sciuridae; genus Urocitellus; species Urocitellus parryii. The sequence goes on along the minus strand of NC_135537.1, from coordinate 58,123,597 downwards.
AAGCCAGGCATTCCAAAGTGGAATCAACATATCAGAGTATGAAAAGGCAAGAAGATGTCATCCTCCTACATTTCCTTGGGGTCAGCACTGTATAAGTAACTGATAGAACAATGAATCTGGCTTTTTTTTCTTTAAAAATATGTTTATTCAGGCATTATATACAAACAGTAATATTTATCCTTTTTGGAGAACAGTTCTGTGAGTCAGGAAAATGTATAGAAATACTTCTACCACCACAATTATAATACGGTCTGTTTCCACCATTCTGAAAAATTCCTTCAGAACATCTTCTACTCAATCCCTCTCCAATTCTCAGTCCCTGGAAACCACTCAGCTGTCTCCTACTTCTACAGTTTTGCCTTCTCAAGAATTCATATAAATGTAATCTTCGATATGTAGTCTTTGAGTGGTTTCTTTCACCTACCATCATGTAACTAGCCACAAGGCCCATGAGACTGGGACACAGTCAGTGAGCAGGAGAGGGGCAGGAACTGAGACTGAAAAAGAGGAGGGGGGTCAAACCACAGAAAGGCTTGTATGCTATGTTTAAAATTTTGCCTTTTAATAGTAGGTATGAAGGGAAACCTTTTGAAGGTTTTGAGCAGTTGAGTAGTATGATTAACTTAAAAATAATTCTGCCTATTGTACAAAAGACAATAATGGGAAAAAAGTAGAACAAAAATGAAGCTACTTTATAGAGGATACTGCAGTTTCTTGTGTTTAAAATAACAGTGACTTAAGCTAGTATGGAAACAATTGAGGACCTGAGAAAATAGCTGATAGTGAATTACAGAAAGAGCTGCTGGGACTGTGTAGCATGCTGGGGGACAGAGGAGTGGAGGATGGTTTCAAAGATGTCCCGAGCAACAAGGTAGGTGGGGTCATTTACCAGAAAGGGGGAAAGGAAAAGACAAGGGAGGAGGGAGCAGCAAGTTTGATAAGAGGAGATGGAAAATTAAGAGCTCTACAAATTTGAGTATCTTTAGGATACAGATGGTACTGAATCTTTCCCCTGAGCATTTAGCATACTTGTATTTGATAGAGAAATTTCATTTAATAATCCCTTCCTTGTTACTCTTTAATACAGTGAGTGAATGCACTGAATAATATATTCAGTCTCGACTGCACTGAATTCCTTGAGTTAAATTTACAAAAACAAGAAGATAAACCATAAAGGCTCAAAAGGAGAGAGCTCTTTCACGTCTCCATTTCATTTTCTAAATAGTTAAGAGCATTTGAGTTTCATAAGGCCTCTAAATCTTATATATACTTTTTTCTTAGAAGACCAATTTCATTTGAATCAACTCAATCCCTTTGGAGACAGAGACTCAAATGAATTCAGAAATATATTTTTAAATTATCATAACTTTTCTTGCTTTAACATGTTTTCCCATTCACTCACATTGAAAAATCAACTGTTGAAATCAAGTATTTAGTGGTTCCTCCTTTCCACATTATGAGACCAAGTCTATCTTGTTGGTATATCAAAAGAGTAACTTTTGATCAGTTAGAACTTCAGGATGGGGAGTGGGTAATGTGGCAACATGATGTGGAAAAGCCAGAGGTTGTGGAGTAGAGGTTTACTTTGTGTCTTCCATCATGAAGGAACCTATCTAAGTACAAATGAGGACCACTGATCACACCAATATCCCCCACTGTACAACTCTGAAGCCACCAAAGTGGTGTTCAATGCACACGATGATCATTTCTGTCAGAGATCCAGTCATGTATTCATTCATCATTTGACTATTATTCAATACATCTCCTGAAAGTTCATTTTTTTAAATCTCAAAACTCCATGAAAATTTGTTATCTGTAACAAATTATTCTTGCTTTAACTAAAAATGTCTTTATTTACTTACCATTAAGTAAAATTGACATTCCAGATAAAGTGTAAGACCACTACGTACAGTTGTATAGATTGTCAAGGAAGCACTGCTTACACTGTAGGTATTGTGGGTCTATTACAAAAAAAGTTCCTTTGGACATCAGTAAATTGCCTTGAGGAAGAAGCACTGTTTTTCTAATTTGTAAAGGTGCCTCATGAGCTGATAGCAGCCCTGGATTTGGCACAAACCTGAAGTAGCCTCATCATATTACACGTGAAGAAGCCAAGTTCCAAAGAGGTGAAGAGAGAATATCCACAACTAATTTATGGCAGAGTTGAATTTGATCCTAGTCTCCATTCCCAGTCCAGGGCTTTTTAATAGTAACATGCTACCTTTCAGATGTGTGGTATATTGATGCACTCTTTCAATTCTTTGCTCTGCTTCAGAAAAGACTTTTGCAGAATGGATACCCCAAGCTTCTCAAGCCATTTGTTTCTGCCATGAGTGGAGACAGAGATAGATAGGGTGGTAGCTATACTTGTCAAATATTCAAAAGGGTGAATATACTAGACTAAGTTCCATGAGAGCAGAAAACATGTCTAACATTCTCACTATGTATCCTTAGCACACATCTATAGCTAAATTACAGTTGTATATAACTTATAAGAAATTTATATAAGAAATTTATTACTTTCTGTCAGTGAGTTTAAGTTTTACCCCTCAGATCCTTACTGTACTGTCTTTTGTGCTCAGGCAAACATCAGTGTAATAAAAATACTGAAAAGCACTGGCATGTTCTCTAGCTATTTTCTAGATCAACATGCTACACTATTTATTTTTGGTTAGGTTCATTTAAACAGGAGCAGTAATATCAATCACAGAATCATAAAATGTGAGCAATGGGATGTATCTTATGTCATTTAATCTAACTCCCTCATTTAACATTCTAAGAAGCCAAGTACAACAAAGTGATAGAATCCATCCAGGTAACACACCTAACTTTTGCCATAATTAATCCTAAAAGTCAGATTTTCTGGCCACAAATTAGTTGCTCTTTTCTGAACACACATTATCTCCCCACTAATCAAGAAATAATGACTGGAAACCCACAATGTCAGAGACATTGTGCACTGGTAGGCATGCCTTTAATGGAGTTTTGTTTTTAGTTGGACAATGATAAATCATGACTTTGAGAAAATGCACTATTATGTTCTTTTATTCCCTCCATGCAAGAGGCACTACTCAGAAGAAAAATGATTAGTCAGAAGACTACTAGAAGTCCTGAAATTTAGCAAAAAATGGATATGAAAGTATGTTATGCTTGTTCTGTACATTGTTAATTTAGAAAGCATAGCGGGTTAGTCATATAGTAAAACTGTGTATGTCTATTTACTCTGGCTCCAAGTTAGAAATTCTATGACCTAGGTAATTAGTATAGTCTAATGTGATGATTATTTTCATTGAAAATACATGCTATCTTGTAAACAGGATGTTCTCAAGCAGCTATGTAAACTAAAGGAATGTGTTTATTTAGAAACAATATACTTTCAGATTTTCAGTTTGATTTCAGAAATAAAACTTTAAACAACACTGGAACTTCACTTCAGTAATATCCCAAATTATGGGACTCAATTGATGGTTCTGAACTTTATACACATGGTGAATATTATACAAAACTCTTCTCTAACAGAACCAAATGAGCACGAGACTCCAGTATTATCTATACTCTCTTATGTTTTTATTAAAGAGTAAAAGAATATAGAGGGAAATTATTTGTTGTAAGATAATTCTATATTTATAATGAACTGCAAACAAAAAAGTCTAAAATCATTTAAATCCCCTACAATATATTTCCCAACACAAACTATTTTGATTTTCAAACATCTAGCACATAGCGCTAGTAGATAATAAATATATGACGGAAAGCAAAGCTATATGTGTGCATATAAGCTTCCATTCTGCTGGCCTCCAATTTTTCAGCGGGGCCATAATGCAGCAAGATGGCAGTGGCATATTATACCTGGTTATGGCTGGCTTCAACGGAGCTTCCAATAGCATGGAAAGTCATCTGCACAGGGGCTAAGGTCAGACAGGTCACATATTCTTTGCCACTTTGTTTATCACAGTAGTGAACCTATAATAGAACACACGCAATCTGCTGAACACCATTTTTTATGAGGGAGTCAGATGTAAAAGGTCCTTTTTCAAAGGTTCTAGATTTAAGAAAAAAATTCAAATAATTTATGCAGAGCACACCTCAAATACTTATAACCTATGAACCCTCCAATTTTCTATGGAAAATCAATTCCATTTTAACCCATTTTGTCCCATTGTCCCAGATTAGAACACCTATAAAAACTTTAAATTGAGCAAAAAACATGCCACTTACGGTAACTTTGAAATAATATTTGAATATTTAGTATGTTCACAAAATGGAAAACTTGGGATTTAATGGGTTAAGTCTTTTTGAGGTTTTAAGGGAGTTTAAGAAATGCCTTTTTATTATGGCTAGTATAAAAATGCACAACTAAATGCTACATCTATCTTTAAGGTCCAGCTTTTCAGGATGCATAATGTATAAAGGACTCAAGTTTGTAAGCATTAGTCAAAGTCCATTTGATTCTAATGGAATTTTGCCAACCTGAATTTTCCCTCATCTTTGACTCCACATGTATGTGATTGCTGTTTAATTGGGAGTGACAATTCTTCTCTTTCTACATTATAGCCCCTTCAAAATCAGTGAATATATGTGTTTGTCGCTATACATGTTCTGTTTGAAATTTTGACATTATAATCAAATTGAATTAAATTGAAATGATTTATAAAGTGCAGACTAAAATAAAGTTACAAGAATATTATTTTTCTTTTAGCTAAATATAACTAACCATTATTAAAACCACATGTAAGACAATCCATATCAGAGGTAAGGCATATGTGATAGAGGAAAGTATAGGTCCAGTTTCATATTAAGAAAATTGTCATCTTTCCATTTATCTACTTTCAAAGAAGTTCTGTTTTTTAAACTGTAAGCCAACAAGGTAATAAGAGTATTGCTTTTGTGATAAATTAATAAAATATGTCTATAAAATGGAATGGGATTCCTACCAATTATATTAGAGGGAAAACTGGTTTTATTAGTCATAACTTGCTCAATTTGTTAACGTGTACATATTTAGAGTAAAGGTTTAGATGAGAATTTTGAATTTCTAAGCAAGAAAATTAACGTAAGTTCCTTGTCTGAGATTTTATTCTAATAGCTGCATAATGTTCAGACACCCATATACCTTTATTACAGAATATGGCCCACATTAATTTTGTCATGTATAATAAGAATCTGACTGAAAATTATAGCAATATGAATCCTGGTCTAATAGTTTAATAATTCAACTGTTTTAAACCAGTAGGGTTGTTAAGAATGGCCATCATTTTCCCTGGAGGTGGGGAAATTTTCCTCTTGGGAATCTATAAAAGTAGCATAGGGCTCAAATCAAGTCAATATAAAAGTCTTGTTTCCAAAGTACTATAAAGATTTTGTTATAAAAACATTTTTTCCTGAGTTAACCTTAGAGAAAAAGATTTGACAACAGTTCTAATTCACTGTACTATAACTCCTGAGCAAATTAAAAGCTCAGTCTATGTTCAGGAGTTAAAAAATGTGGAAGTGTTGTTTACTATGTGTCAGCTAGGTATGATGGGAAAAAATGTAACTTATCACATAACAGGTTTATGCAAAAGCCAATAAATGGTGACACTATAACAGCTACAGTTTGCAAGCATTTATGGTATAGTTAAAATATTATGTCTGATATAGTGCTATTATAAAACATGCTCTTTATAAATTTAATAAAACATAATCACCTATTCAATTCCAATTGAAAGTATATATGAAAGATATGACACTCTCCTAAAAACACAGTTGACACTCTTGTATGTGAGCTGACTTATTGCATTTCTATTCTTTATCCTAAAGAAATGAAAATTAGAAAAGACAAAAAAGACAATTATAGTTGAAAAGATAGTTTTCAAACTTGGTTTTCCTCAGTGGTTTGGATGTCATAACTGAAAGATTTAACTTTTCTCCTAACAATATACAAGCCACCATGAGCCAATTACCTAATAAATACTATGGACCCATGCAATTCATGTGTGAAAGATAAATATAAAGGTGCAAGTTAGCACACAGTTCCAACGATGTCACATCTCTATTGCTGTGTCCTCCAGTATTCTCCCATAGTAATTCTTAGCTGGGCAACTAGATGCTCAGAGTAAAGACTATACTTCTCAAGGTTCCTGTAGCTATGACTGACCAGATGTCCAAGGAGACTGTAACTGAAAGAATTTTCTGGCAGTTTCCTGGAAACTTTTAAAAATAGATTTCAGATGTATGCTTTTTGATCTCCTTTACCTATTTTTGCCAGCCTGCACTTAGAGTGTTAATATTGCCATCATGGACCCTGAGGAAGAACACAGTCCTTGAGGACTTCATGGAACAGCATCATACCTGCCTTAGACTCTAAGCTATGGGCTTTTACATATGCAAAATTCAACCTCTACTCTGTTCATGTCACTGGGCCTTTTATCATTCAAAAGAAACCTAATTCTGACAAGATGTTTCCTATGCCCCCAAACTGACACCAAGACTCATAGCCAATCACAAAAGAATCTCCAGAAAGCTGCCAACATTTAGGACTTAACCTTAGTTTCCTTCCCTTACTCTCTTTATAAAAGTTAGCATAACTGGTCCAACCACAAAGAATCCACATAAGAACAGCAACAGTAGGTTAATGGGAGGAAATCATCTGGATTTGTCAGCCTTATGAGGAATAGAGTATTTTCAGTGAATGAGGTAGCTCTAAGAGAATAGTTGACAGACAGTGGGAATACGTATACAAAAGCAATACTGACATTGCATTCCCTGGTGAGAGGCTTGCTAAGAATTGAACATATAGGCCCCTCTCAGTTATGTCCCTGGCAGTCTGGAAGCACATGAAAATACAGCAACAAGGCTTGGATGTATTTGAGAACATGTTGAAGGAGTCTCAAGGCACGTAGCATACTTGAAAAACAAAAATGATGGAGCAAGACATGCTCATCCCAGATTTTCATGGCCCTTGCAGGAAATGATAAGAGAATCTTAGCAGAAGATTGAAACCCACCAACAGTGAAACCCACCAACAGAGTGGACTAGGGGCACAAACCATTAGTAAAGCCCAAAGGAAACAGTTGCCCCTTAGGACCAAGGAAACTGGGAAACCTGAGCACTACCTAAAGAAAACCATAGACATCATCCATGTGGAAACCAGCAGTGGATGAAACTACACTAAAAAGTGCCACCTCCCCTTACCCTAATCCCAATCTGAGCTTTCTAAGACCCTAAGAGTAAGGTCATGAAATAGAAGTAAATTGTGGAAGAAAGTGTCTAAGAACCAGACCATGCCCCCATCTCACCAATGACCAACACAAAGATGTGGGAGTGAGAGAATGAGAGGAAGAGAGCTATTAAGTCTACTGAGCCAAAATGAATAACTTGCAATGGAAGGATATGACTTGTAGTTTTGCACTGAACTGGACTAATTTTTAAAAAAAATTTAATCAATTAATTAATTAATTTGGTGCTGGGAATCAAACTCAGGATCTCGTGTGTAAGACAAGCCCTGTACTACTGAGTTACATTCCCAGCCCTTGAACTAGATTTTTTAAAACTAAAGGTAACTGACAAACTAAAGGACTTGCCAAAAATAGTACAAATGAACATGAATAAGAGATTTGATAAAGCATAGAGGAAAGCAGTGACTAAAGAAATATAAAATCACTTCATATTTTCCTCCAATTGCATTGAGATTTCCCAATAAACTGGATAAGAAATATGTGAAAAAGTACATGGAAACTATTACTCAAGGACTCAATTTTAAATTAAATAAAACATAATGTGTAATAAAAAAGCCTTAAGAAAGTATCATGTTTTGCATACTTGACCAATGAAAACAAGTTTGATATGGCTCTCTTCAGGTATATATTTTCTTCTTGGAAATAAAAATAGAAATGCTAGGACAAATGCTAGGACAAAAGCAGTGTGTTTCCACAACTGTGACCCTAGAAAATCCAGTATACAATGTCTTAGGTAGGACCTTGATTTTGATGAAATAAATGAATAAAGACAATTTTAGAAGATTACAAAAGTCATCTCCCTATATTTAAGATTTACTGTTTACAAATCTTAACACTTTGTGTTTTTAATATTTTAAAATGTTAGCAGTGAATGTTGTACTATTTGTTCTGGATTTATAACACTAGTCAACAGCTATGTATTGACATTTTGTTTCTTATGAACTTATAAAAATAATTCCACTAAAAGGTGAGTCATAAATTAATATGTCAATTAAATAACCTGGATTCACTTGAAATTTGCAAACCTATAGTGATTTTAAAATAAATTTTCTAGTATGATTTGCACTCCAATAAACCCAGATGAGATATGATACTTATACATTCTGACATTTATCTTGCCAGTCTAAAGATAACCTTTATAAAAATTATTTCAACTCTTCATATAATGTAAGAAACAAAATACTACTAGTCTTACAATATCTTATATAAAAAGCTAGGTATGTGAATTTTTTATACCCATTTGAAAATATGAGGGACTATGCAAATGAAAATTGCTCTTTATCTCACCCCAAACTGTTTCCTGCAGAGCTGAAGGTCCTTGATGTTGCAGGACTACTAAATACTTTACTAATCTCAGCAGAGAACTGGTTAACTGCCTGTCTGTCAGATGTCTGTACTGGCCACCTCCTGTGGGGACAAAAATGAGGAGAGTGTGGAAAAGACTCACATTTAAAGAAAGCTGCTCCTTAGATCATAAAGGAAAGATAAAGGCCTACATATTCATATGTGATACACTCCACAGTCACTGTATTAAGACAGCACAGGTTTGATTAGCACACCTGAGGTTCATTAACCTGGGGCCTACTTCTCAGTAGCACATAGCAGAGCCACAGGAGCCATCTTGGCTACTGCACAGGAGCCCCACCCACAAGAGTAAAGACAGCAATGATCTAAGAAGGGACAGCTTTAACAATAAACCTTAGGATACTCAAAACATGCTTGATTCTTGCAGAGTCTGCATACCAGCTGCATAAAAAAACTAAGTTTTGTTAACATAAATAGCATGTTCTTAGCAAGGTATGAAATAGATTTGTTTCATAAATATTGACCTAAATAAGTAGAATGAGTGCATCTTAAATATTTATTAACTATTTTCTTTTTAGATCACATATGAATTATCTTATTTGGGTCAACCACAGTCAATATGACAAGTCTACATTATATTTATATGTAAGTAATTAATTTATAATAAATGAATAAGATTAGTTTATCCATGAGCTGTATTTAGACATGTGACTGGTTCACAGTGTTTATTAAAATAAATATTAGACATTCTATTACTATAACATCCCAAAATAATAAAAGATGACAACACATATAACTTTAAGAATATTTACATGGACAATGTCTGTTACTGACTTCCTCTAAAGATTTTTTACTCAATTTCATATCTAACAAACTAACACTGTATCATTTGTAACAAAAATGTACACATACAACTAACATGCTCAGCCACATACTAGTCTTTTAGTTGATGAGTAATCTCTTTCACTCATTCTTATTACATTAACGCCTCCTAAGAGTAAATGAATAAATGAAATCACATAACAGACTGAAACACAACTGGCAGTTATCTTTTCTATCATTTAGAAATTCTGTGTTTGGAATAAACTTTGCAAATTACATATTTATGTTTGGTTTTCAAAATCTGGCATTAATATATAAAGATTTATCTGTAGTGCAAGTCATAGATAAAAATCATATAGTAAATAGCAACAAAAGATGTATTGTGAGCACTGATTTTTAATAGTTACTTTTATTTACCAGAAAGGAGTTGCCTTCTTCTGTCGTGCATACTCATGTTGTTATAAACCCACATACATTCATTTATGTGTAAGACAAGCCACATGAAAATCTAAAGGGTTTTTTAAGAAAATAACTTTTTAATAAGGAAAAGTCTTTCTCAAGGTCAAAAGAAAACTACAGTTGTATAGGCAGTCAATGTATCTTTAAAGTTAAACTAATGAAAACTCCTCTCTCAATAGGGCCAAGTCTATCACTTCCCAAATACTAGAATTCAATTGTATTGGGTATCACTTCAAAAAAATGGTATAAAAGACAAGATATTACCAATCTTTTCATTACATACTGGCTTAATTAATAATGTATTTAATTATGTTTTTATTTGTTCTTTTATATATAGAATATATTTTGACATATTTATACAAACATGGTGTACATCCTATTCTAATTAGGATCCCAATCTTGTGGTTGTGATGTGGAGATTCACTGTGCTGTTTTCATATATACATAGGAAAGTTATGTCAGATTCATTCTACTGTCTTTCCTATTCCTGTCCTCCCTCCTTTCCCTTCATTCCTCTTTCTCTAATCCAATGAACTTCTATTCTCCTACCACTTCTTGTCCTGTTAGCATCCACATATCAGAGAGATCATTTGGCCTTTGGTTTTGGGAGATTGGTTTATTTTGCTTAGCATAATCTCCAGATCCATCCATTTACTTGCAAAATTTCAACCTTTCTACTCAGGAATTACATAGTTTAGAAATATACAATATACACTTGTATTTAAAACAGTTACATTCTTACAAAAGGCCATGTATGACTTCTGCTACCAGGCAAGATGAAATAGATTTACTTTTTTCTTATTCTTCCTGCTAAGTACAAGTAAAGGTAATAGCTCTTGATGTTATGTATAAACATAAGAGAATGCAGAAAAGTGGAAAGAAGGAGGAAGACCACCTAGGGGTTTCAGGACTCAAGGAAAAAGTGGTGAATTCCTAAATTTTCTTTTTGTTTTAAATATCCTGGATTAAGAGAACCCAAGAATCTGGAAATGCCAATGGGTATCAATAAAAACAAAACAAAACAAAAAACCCTAAGAAAGCCTGCTCTAACCAAAGGATCATAGAAGAAATAAGCTAGCAAGATAGAAAACTTTTAGACAGTAATTACAATCACATGGCAAAAAAAAAAAAAAATGAAGAGAGCCATTCCTAATGCCAATAACAAAGGCCAAATGGGGAGCCCTATATTTGTACCCTCAGCAGACTTCAATAAGGCAACCCAATTCCCCTGCTAATGTGGTAAAAGAGATGGGACCATGGATAATCAAGAGTTTTTAATCCTAATGAATCCTGGTGCACCTCCACCTAGTGACACTGAAGTACCCTACCTCTCCTTGCCAAGGTGCTAACAAGAGAGGCATAATGGAGGGTGAGTATTTTCACCTCCATCCAGTTGTAATAAAGTCCCTCTCCTCCACCAGATGTCAGCCGAAACTAAGTGCAAAACATAAACTCCTAGTTGGTGCCGCATCAGAAGAGGCTTGCAGAAACTGAGCTTTTAGGTATACAGCACTCAAAATGTCCAGAATTCAACAGAACATCACTCCTTATATCAAGAACCATAGTTTCAGCTTGAATGAGAAGACAATTACCAGATGCCAACAGCAAGATGACACAGACATTAGATTTACAAGTATCATAGTAGCCTTAATAAAAATATTCCCATAGGGGCTGTGGCTGTGGCTCATGTTAGAACCCTTGCCTAATGGGTGCGAGGTCCTGGGTTTGATCCTTAGCACCACATAAAAGTAAATAAATAAAACAAGGTATTGTGTCCAACTACAACTAAAAAAATAAAATAAAATAAATTCCAATAATTAGCTAAACTTGAAACAAATGAAAAATGACAGTCTCATCAAAGAAATATAAGAAAACAGATGGTCCTAACAGCAAAATGGAGAAAGTAGAAGAAAGAATCAGTGAATTTGAAGATAGAAAAATACAAATTCTCCAATCTGAAAAACAGAGAAAACAGAATGAGAAAAAATGAACAGAGACTCAAGGATCTATGGGACAATAACAAATGATATGGTAATACTTGTATCATCAGAGTTCTAAAAAGAGAAGAGAAATATGTAAAAATGAAAAATTATTCAAAGAAATAATGATTAAAAATTTACAAAATGTTGGTAAAAGATATAAACCTCACTCCTTTAAGAAGGCAGAAAAACACAATAAACACCAAGAACCCAGACATATAATAATTAAACTTTTGAAAATTAAAGAAAAATCTTGGAAGCATTGAGAAAGAAACAACCTCTAACCTACAAAAGTAAAACAATTAGAATGAGAGCATTTTCTCAACTGAAACCACGAAATGAAAGCCAGAAGACACTGGCATATTTTATTTTTCAAGTGTTGAAAGAATTGTCAACCTAGAATTTTATGGCCAATGACAATATCTTTGGGGAATGAAGAGGAACACAAAACATTCTCAAATGGAAGGGAACTGAAAGTTTGGTGTCGGTATATCTACCATAAAACAATGGCTAAAGTTAAATTCTTGAAACAGGAAAAATAAAAGCAGGAATCTTGGCACTCCATCAGGAAGGAAGAATACAGAAAAGAGCAAAAGTACTTGTAAATACAATAGATTTTCCTTCTTTTCTTTAATTTTCTGAATAATCTTTGACATTTGAAGTAGAAATTATAGCACTGTCTGATGTTGTTATTAATATATACATAGAAAATATTTAATAATTATATTACGAACTGAGGCATACAAAGAAGCATTGAAAAAGGCACAACAAAACGGAGGGGGGGGGCACAGCATCATTTCTGTGATATCCTTACTAAAAATAACTCTTAATCTAATCATAAAAAATTTCTTTTCTAAGGGGCTATTTATAGTAGAAAACAGAACCCTGAATGCTCAGAATTAAAAAGATTTGAAAGAAGCCAAGCAACTATTAGACTAAGGAATAAACCTAAGTTTTTCTATGCATAAAATAATTTTAGAATAAGAGAATCTTCAGACAATGAAATTAAAGTTTATCTGCTATAGTTTAGATCTTGAAAATCTCCTACCAGCCCATGAGTTGCAAAGTTGGTCCCCAACTATTAGAAGATAGTGGAACCTTTAGGAGTGTAGCTTAGTGGAAAGACACTAGGTTGCTGGAGGTGTGCCTTAAGGGAGATACTTGGATACTGGCTTCTTTCTTTCTTTTTGCTTCCTGGATGCCATGAGGTAAACATGTGTTCTCTGCCACGTGTTCCCACCATGAAGTACTGTGCTGCCAAAGTCCAAAGCAACACACCCAAGAAACCATGGACTGAAGCCAAGTTCAAGGCTAGCCTGGGTAACTTAGCAGGACTATCATAAAAATAAAATGGGATGAAGACGTAGCTCAATGGCAGAGTGTTTGCCTAGCATGTGTGATATGCTAGGTTCCATACCCAGTCCCACAAAAAAAATAGAAGCCTGCAGCCTCACCAACTAAAGGAGTAAGAAGAAAGAGCTATAACTAAAAAATAAAATAAAATAAGTTCCAATAATTAGCTGCACTTGAAACAAATGAAAAATGACAGTCTCATCAAAGAAATAGAAGAAAACAGATGGCAGAAAAGCTAGACATTTAAGGAATAAATCCTAGATGTCACAGAGCTGCAGAAGTGATACAACATCAAATCTGAATATAAACTCCATCCAAATCCCAGCAGACTGCTAAACTTCACAAATACAAGAAGACCCTAAACCGCCTGGTGTGAAAATAAGCAGAAACCAGTGAGAGTTGGTAGAGATTAAAAAGTTTGCTACTTTTTGAATTGAGTACAATTTCCTGGAAATTTAGGGGGTAAATGCTAGAAGCTAGAAAAGGCAGAGAATGGATCCCAAAATCTGAGCATAAACTCAGCTCAAATTATCATCTTATAGCTATAGTATGCAGGCATAGGGGAGACTACAAGAGGAAAAAACTACGTTGGAGGTAAAAGAACTGAATGGAGACTATTAGCCAATGGATATCATCAAGAGGAATAGTTTTAATCAAAGCAACTTAACTGATAACTAGATCAAAAAAAATGACTAGAGTTGATACAACATGTTATCCACAATGTACATTTTTCAAACAAAAGTTAAAAACATGAAAAACAGTAAACAGTTAATCACATGAATAAGGCTGTCAATAGAAACTGATCACCCCAGGGTGGAGATACTGAAATTAATTGACAAAAAATTCAAGCACTTAACCATAAATAAATTTGAAGAATTGAAGGGGGCTGGAGGTATAGCTCAGTGGTTGAGTGCTTGCCTTGCACGTGTGAGCACTGGGTTCAATCCTCAGCACACATAAAAATAAATAAATAAAAAATAAAGATATTGTGAGCATCTACAACTGAAAAAAATATTTTAAAACAAGATTTAAAGGAAAACATGATCTCAATAGCTACACAGACATGGATCTCAACAGAGAACCAGAACTATTTAAAAATCCAAATGGATGTTAGATTTTTTTAAAACACAGTAAGTAGAAATGAAAAAATTATTATATGAGGTCAAGAAAAGAATTGGAATATAAGATAAGTGTAATTTTGTGGGTTAGTCTCTGTATTTTCTATTCTGTACCATTGGTCTACCAGTCTTTTTTGGTGCCAGTACCATGCTGTTTTTGTTACTATTGCTCTGAAGTACAGTTTACTCATACATTGCTGGTGGGACTACAAATTGGTGCAGCCAATATGGAAAGCAGTATGGAGATTCCTTGGAAAACTGGGAATGGAACCACCATTTGACCCAGCTATCCTTCTCCTCCATCTATAATCAAAGGACTTAAAAACAGCATATTACAGGGACACAGCCACATCAATGTTTATAGCAGCACAATTCATAATAGCTAAAGCTAAACTGTGGAAGCAACCTAGATGCCCTTCAGTAGATGAATGGATTAAAAATATGGCATATATACACAAGGAATATTACTCAGCAATAAAAGAGAATAAAATCATGGCATTTGCAGGTAAATGATGACATTTAAGACAATGCTAAGTGAAGTTAGCCAATCCCCCCCCCCCAATAAAAAACAAATGCCGAATGTTTTCTCTGATATAAAGTGACTGAATCACAGTGGGGTGGGGTGGGGGAGCATGGGAGGAATAGACTAACTCTAGATAGGGCAGAGGGGTGGGAGGGAAAAGGAGGAAGCAGGGGGTTAGCAATGATGGTGGAATGTGATGGACATCATTATCCAAGTACATGTATGAAGACATAAATTGGTATGAACATACTTTATATACAAAGATATGAAAATTGTGTTCTATATGTGTAATATGAATTCTAATGCATTCTGCTGTCATGTATTTAAAAAATAACATCAATTTAAAAAAAAGAATTGGAATAGAGGTAAGAATTGGTAAACTTGAAGATAGATCAATAGGAAATATGTAATCCAAAAAGAATAAAGAGTTCAGAGACATGAGGGACAATATCAATATGTTCAACACGTGTATAACTGGATTATAAAAGCAGAGGATAGAGAAAGGGTAAATCATTTTTTTAAAAAAGTCGTGGCCAAAATTTTCCAAAACTGGCTTATAAAAGCCATCTTATAGTTTTATGAATTTAAATGAATTCCAAGCTCAATTTAAAACTTTCCTAGACTGAGCATAGTCAAACTGGTGAAAAACCAAATATAAACGAATATTGTGAAAATAGCCAGAGAAAACACAATACATTATAAATGTAAGGCTGAAAAAAATGGCTATTCTGCAAGAAAAAAATGAGCTTCAACTCTTATATCATAACCATACATAAAAATTTAACTTTAAATACATCTTAGCATTAAACATTAAGGATAAAACCATAAAATAAAATAAAGATAAAATCTTTAAGACCTTGGAGTAGTCAGACATTTCTCAGATAAGACCAAAAAAACATAAGCCATGGGGAAAAATATGAAAAGTTTTATCAAAATCGAAAGCTTTTCAAAATATCACATTAATATAATGAAAGGACAAGCCATATGCAGGGAGATAATATGCAAATGACTTGTATTTAAGATATAAGGAACTCATAAAAATCAACAATAGACCAAAAAAATTAGAAACTGAGCAAAAAAATTTGGACACTTCACAAAGACATACAACCAATAAACACAGGAAAAGAAACTCATGATTCCTTGTCAGTGAAATATAAACTAAAATTTTAATGACATACCACTATAGGCTCAATAGAGTCTGACCACAGTAATATATGGAACCCTCAAAGATATACTGGTAGGAATGAAATTATACAACATATTGAATAAGAATCTGTTTTTTTAAATAAAATTGTACATACACTTACCATATGATCCCATAATTCCACTTCAAGGTATTTTTTCAAGAGAATTGAAAACACATATCTGCATAAAATTTTATATGTATTATTCACAAACATCTTTATTTGTAATAGCCCCAAACTAAAAAAAACCCAAATGTCCATCAGTAGGAAAACTGGACAATTTATAATATATATCCACCATACAAGGGATTAGTGCTTAGCAATGAAAAGGAACAAAACACTGATTCACAAAACAAATAAATCTGGAAAATATTGTACTGAGTAAAAAAAGTCAGACACAAAATTGTACATATTATATATTCCATTTGTACTAATTTTATATTAATTTTTTTGAAAAGGTAAAAAACAATCTTTAGTGCCAGGAAGAATACTATGGTTGTCTGGAGCCAGAGAAGGTAGAAAAACTATGTGCAAAGAGGCACAAAGACAATTTATATAGTAATGGAAACAGTCCCTTTTCACTGTAGAGGTAGTTACATGGTTGTATACATGTTTTTTTCACTGTATCAAACCATACAACTAAAGCAAGTATTTTAATTGCATATAAATTAAACCTGAATAAAGTTGATTAAAACATTTTAAAAATATGTTGACACAATTGGAGACTTTAAGTTATTATTTATAATTCCCACAATAAATGTCATAATTAATTTCCAAGCCCTTGTTACAGTAGGAGCTTAACGCTATTTGAATTTGGCATATGTTCAGACGTGATTTCCTGCCTTTCCACCTGTCCCCCCAACACACATACCCATTCTAATGCTAGTTCCATGAGGCAAGAACCTTGACTGTATATTCATGATGTATCCTCAGTGCCAAGAAGTATACCTGGCTTGAGGTACTCAATACATATAGGTTGAATTACTGAATAAATGACTCCTGTGTGTTAGTATTCATTGGGAATCTTTATTAGGAATTTGTTTACTTTCCCTAGTCAATCCTATCTACTTCTGGTGCCTCCAAGTACATCTATATACTAATGACTCTCAGGTCTGTGTATCTTATTCTTTCTCCATGATCACCAGAGCCATTTTAATTGACTATTGGACAATTTCACTTGAATGTCCCACAAGCAACACAAATTCCCCATGTTCAATGTGGAATTCTCAACTTCTCATAAGTTTATTCATCTCATCCATACTAAAAATAAAACATTGCCTAGAACACCTCCCATTCATACTACCTCATTTACTCAAGTGGTTTCTACACCGCAACACATTAACTCCTGCTTCTACCCTAAGCAGCCTAGTAAAAGTGTCCTCTCAGAAGCCAGCACAAGGGATCATTTAATTCTCCCAAATGCATGTTAGACAACTGTACCCCAGCCCCACTCCTCTATGCCCACTGGTTCTGTCTTAATTCAATCTTTATTTTTCCCCCTGGATTTGTGTAAAACCACTCTAAATCTTTCTCTTGGTGGTCTCTCTTTTCCTTTCCTTTTTTTTTTTTGGGAGGGGGGGCAGGGGTGTCTACTTCTTCTTTTACACAGCTTACAGAATTATCTTTCCAAAAAAAGAATCACATAACTACTCTTTTAAGGTCTCTAATTGCTTAAAAAACTCAAACCTCAATAAAACACACATATCAGTTCAGCCTCCCCATCAACCACTTGCACTTTAAGTATTTTCTAAAATATCATACCCTTTTATGTCTTCAGTACTTTGTTTTTTTCCACCTATAATTCCTTTTTTAAAAATTCACCTTAAGTTTTTATGTACTCTTGAAATCTTAATTCAAATGTCCCTTCTGCTGTCAGTTTTTCTCTAACAGGGAAAAACTGTTTATACCCATTCATGATTCTACACATCAATTATCACATCTCAAATTAACATTTACAAAGTTACGCTGACTATGATACACAATATGTGGGGCAGGCACTATACATTGTTCCACATTATTTCATGCAGCATGCTAAAATTTAATTATTTTTATCAAATTGTTGTGTAATGTTTGAACACTTATCCCTACCTAGAAACTGAGCTAATTTGTGATAGTAGTTCATCTTTTGAATATTGGTTTATTTACTTGTCCAGTCCCCAAATGACCATAACTTATTCTGCATCCACTGCTTAGCATGCTACTTAGTATTTACCCAGAGTGAATAAACAAATAATCATTTCCTGTTCTTCAATGGAATTAATTGCATGTTCAATGGCATGAAATTCTACAGCCAGATTAATTTCATAATCAAGTTCTTCACACGCTCGCTTGAAAAGATTAAAAACTGTTCATAATGTTACTAAGAAGTTAATAAAAGATGTTAAAACTGTAAACTTGGTATCAAGTAGTCCAGTCCTTGTTTTCTCAAATGTTCCAACCAATGGACTTAATTATTGACTTCTCTTACACTTAAAAAAAGTGATACAGATAAAAACAATAAGTTTTTAAAATATCCATTTTGTTTGACTGTTAAATTTGCTTTTTGATGGGACCACATAAAGATGGCAGAATACTGTAGAATGTAAAATGAATCAGGGTTTAAAATAAACTAGTAATCCCAGAGGGGGAAACAAATATACTATATTATAAAGTGATATTTTACTTATTTGCCCTTAAATGTGCATTTACATATGAAATTTAATTTTAGAATAAAATCCAACATCCATTCCAGCTCAAAAGTGTCAAAATCTAAAATGCCTCACACTCAGTTGTGTATAGAGTTAAGAATAGAACTAAATGTATGAACGAAATCTATGATTAAAATAAAGCAATATCTAGAAGACCACCACAAATCAGTCCCCCCCCATGGACTAGTCTTCAAACATTAAACAATACTATAATTTAAAAAATATATATTTGTAAGCAAAAATGTATCAAGACACTTGCAAAATAGCATATACAATGCCTACTTCACTATCTAATATAGCAAGCCAGTCAATAAATGTCAGTTTCCTTCCTTTGTTTATCCATTTATCTCCTAAATGAAGTAAGTTAAAGCAGGTACTTTTTTGTTTGTGTTGCTTTTTTGTGAGTGTGCAGAAATTCTTGACATGTGGTATTTCCCATGCTGTTCTCTTACCAGTTGCCTCTGGTAAAGACAGAAAAACACATATGAAATTTTAGCCATTGCTGTTTGTTCAAAAAATCTCTCTGAATGTTGGAGGGAGGGCAACACTGGGACATTTCAACATGACTTGGAATGAAGTGAGGTAATATCTGCCAGCCATGTAATGGGTACTATATTTAATCTTATGTCATTAGGTAAAAGGAAATGTAATCCATGTTTAGATGAAAATGTTTTTTTTCTTCAGGCTTTGATTTTCAAATAAAATTTTAAACAATTTTCATGTTGAGTTGAAAATCTCTTGTGATACATAGAAAGCTACGGGTTTTTCTACTTAAGGAGTACACATAGTAACAGTCATTTTTTTTTTTTTTTTTCTGCACCATGGTGGCTCATTTCAGGTCTACACCAAAGTTTCTGTGTTAGAAATGGCTCTTACTGGGGCTGGGGATGTAGCTCAATTGGTAGAGTGCTTGCCTTGTGTGGACAAGGCCCTAGGTTCAATCACCAGCACCACATGGAAAAAAGAAATAGCTCTTATTGTGCATGTATATTAACTTAAAAAATATTTTATGTGCCTTACTATGTATACACTGTGCATGAAGGGTTAAGATGAGTGTCTGACTTTTTGAGTTCTTAGTTACATACTGCTGTGACTGAGGGTGGCATTAGTCCCAAATAGTTATTGCAGCAATGATGAACTGTTTTACTCCAAGTCTGCTTATTTCTTACCTGTATTATTGTTACTCATCAAAGTCTGTTTTTATCTGCATCAATATTTCTTTCTTCGAATGTAACATTTTTCTCCAGTTTATAATTTCCATAAAATGAGTTGATGTGTAACTCCACTGGTTTTTGTGGAAGAACAGTTATATCTGCAAACCCCTGGGGGTTTGGTCAGCATATAAGGTCTGAGGGTATTTGACATGACAGGTCATAAACTTGGGCTGCCCATTCGAAGAACACATCTGAGTTTTAGGATAACTATAGGAAGACCGAGCCTTTAGGAGAGTTCAAATACATACCTAAATTTCCAGGGTCTTTGGAAAGCAGTAGAAGCCAAGTTTAAGAGAGATTTTCAAAGAGTAACTGAATCATAGCATCATCTGCTGACCCCATTCCAAACCTACAAATGTGCTTTGCTCATTTATAGTACCATTTGTTTAACAGACTAGGTGAAAATCTGAGCTAAGATGAAATAATGTGTATGCTTCAAGGACAAACTAAAAATGAGGGAGAACATATTTCTATGTGAGTATATATGTGTATATGAATGATTTCTTTCTGCATCTTTTCTTACTGGTAAATTATAAAGTTTCACTTATATTAGTCTTTTTACAAAATGGATACCCCATTCTTCAAAATACACATGCACAAGCTAAAAATAATCACTTCAATTATAAATATATGGATTACAAAACATGAAATACAGGGAAGATGATAAAAAAAAGAGATAGGAAAATGGATGATGATTTTCAGATTCTCAGGGAGCCCGGCCACCCCCCATCCTACCCCCAACCCCATCTCAATGTAGTCTATACTAAGATCATAGTGTTAAATACTTACAAGAAACCTGTAACTAAAAAGAAGACTGCTATAGTCGTATTAAATTTCACAAAGTAGACAAATAAATTGAAATATATTAAGTGCAAATTATATTTGAAAAAAAGTTTTTAATGGAAGTAGACCTTCTCATCTTGCTGGAAATAATACCATCATCTAAAATTCACAATGGTGAAAAGCCTTCTAGAAAACACTTCTTGATTTTGGAAAATATGCCAGTGAAGTTTAACTAAAATACTAAGTGCTCCTTTATATTATTTATATATATTTATATTTAATATCTTTATGTTATTTATATATATTTATATATACTTATAAACATATACTATTTATATATATATATTTAGTATGTCATATTTTACTCTGAAGTTTTCACAAATTGTACTATTCAATGGATAATGATCACATGAAAGATATAGAATACAAATTGAAATTAAATCCATCTAGAAAAGATAATTTACTAAAATAATCCATGCATTCCTAATCTAATCATTTTTCTAATGGCTCATTTAGGAACTATTTATATTTATTAGTTACAAAAGAGTTTTAGTATAATTAGTATGAAAAGCATATTAAAGACATAAAAACAGAATAATGTAAACATGAAATCTACTTCAGTTCAAATGCACAGCATTTCAAGAACATTTTTGCTATAATTTTCTTTAAAAAGCTAAATGATTTTGAAACACTGTAGTATTATAATAAGATTATGAAGTATACAAAAAAGGAATTCTAAAACACTATGGTATTGAATGAGCTTTTGAATGAGTTTATAAAATGTGTAGAAGTTATGGAAGCAGATTGAATATGCTACACAACATCTGAGGTTCACAGAACTACTAACACAAAACTTTTCTAAAAGTAATAAACCACTGGATATGGTGGCATCTGTAACCCCAGCAACTCAAGAAACTGAGGAAGGAAGATTGCAAGTCAGACTTGCAAAGACCTAGGCAAGAACCTCAGCAACTTAATGAGACTCAGCTTCAAAATAAATAAAGAAAGAAAGAAAGAAAGAACCGCAGATTTAGCTCAGTGGTAAAGCGCTCCTGGGTTCAATCCCTAATACTATTATCATTAATAATTAATTAATCAAAAATCATTTAAGAATGTTCAAGTTTTAAAAGAAGATAATTAAAATGCATTCAAAACTCAAAAGAAAAAATATTCATTTATGATGAGATTCAAAGGTTTGCTTCTAAAATGATAAAAATCTGGGCTGGGGTTGTGGCACCACATATAAATAAATGAAAAAAATAAAGGTCCATCAACGTCTAAAAAAGTATTTTAAAAAACTGATAAAAATCTTCAAGTTAAGTTCAAGCCAGGGTAAAAGAATCACTGAGAATGTACAAGTATTGAGTTATTTTCTGTTCTGTGAAATTAGCTGTTAATAACTTGAATTGTATAGTAATTTTCCTTGTTGTAAATATAAACAAAAGGATGTGAATTTAATACCTACATCCTAATGAATAAATTAACTTTGTAATTTATAATATAATTTCAACTATGAAATGAAAAGACTAAAGACTGTACAATGAAAACAGTTAAAAGTTAAAACAATTTCATTTTCCACATACTCACATATTTTTACTTGGTAATACAATATAGCCGTCACATACAATAGCTTGGTTAGGATTAAATCAACTTGCAATGGGCAAAGGAAGGCCAAAGAAAGGTTTATACAATATTCAATAAGCAATAATATTTGTTCAGTGTGCAATAAAATGAAAAGGTACTAACCTAGAAACAAAGAAAAAGAATTTATTGTTTTTAAATTCCAGAAATAAAATTAACAGAATGGCATATTAATTCCTTAACAAAACTGGTCCTACAATTTCTAAACTATTGTCTAATTAAAACATTTAAGAAATAGAAACAATCTACATGTTTTTCTACTAGGTATATACACCTATCTAGAAAGAAATAGGCTTTAAAACTCTTAACCACAAAGAACTTTCTATGGTAACATGAAAATGAGCTATGCATGTGACAAACACTAAGCCACTTCCCACAGAGATTTTGTTTACTTCCCAGCTGTGGTTGTGATCCATTAGCAACAATATTTCACATCAATACCAGCTCATCCAGCCAAATAAGCACAGTAATGTTTTAAAACCACGTTTATATTCATTAGTATGTAAAATTCACAGTACACAGATCTGGAAATGTTTAACTTGTCCATAAATAAGAGTATATTGTCTCAGTGTAAGTTTTAAAAGAAGTATAAGAAATCAGTCTGATAATGGGGGAAGCAGATTATATTTTGGCTACAGAGAAGATATGTTCAAGTTATAGTTGTTGTCATTGTGAAGAACTAACAAATGAAAACAAATTTAAAAAATTAAGTTCTTCTGGCAACAAAATTATATCTATTGTAATACTGTTAAGCAAAAAGTCAATTCAGAGCTTCAATGCAATTTTTGCCTTCTATAAAAATGTAGTGTTATGCTCAAACATTTCTAAATGACTAGATTTGTAAATAAGCAGTTAATTTCTTTTAATCAAAGTTTATTTCTAATTCATACTATGCAGATTGTAGGTAGAACTAAATGCTACTTAACTTTTTCTAGTACCTTAACTATATGAATCAAGGTCTTTTTTTTTTCAAACAGTGATTTATTGTGATTCTTAAAGTAAACAACAAAAGCAAATTCTAAAATTATAACCTGAAATTAAGCATTTGAAATTTCAGATGACAGAGCCAATAGTTAGTTAACAGCTTCTTTAATTTCATATTAATAGTCCAATTAAAAACACTAACAACTACCTAGCAATAGATTTGAAAGAATCAGAAGGATTCTGTGAAGGAAAAAAACAAAACCAAACATGCAAAATGCCCCCCAAAACACATGATCCTCTCTCATTTTATAATCTAAAATTGTAAAATGGTTATAAATACATGATCATTCTACATAATACAGATCTTCTAGAGCACTTCTAAAGGAAATTACAGTTTTTGGTCTTAAAGAATAAGACTAAGATGAAAAGGGGGATAAGAACAGCGAGATCTGGGGAGTAGACCTTTCTACACGAGCAAGCTGCAGTTCATCCAGTCGAGGTGGTGGTTACAGTTCAGCACATGATTTTCAAGGCAACTAAGAAATCAGGATGTGTTTCCCTTTCCTGGAGATAATAATTCTTTAAAAATCTCTAAAACATCCATAAAGAAGTGTTGGACTTTTTGTTTCCCCAAAAGGGAACGAAGAATAAATAAGTGGGGGTGGGTATTTCTATCCCCAAATTCACACATACAAGTTAAACCCAATGAAATAAAGTTGTTGGTACCATCAGAGGCAGTTGCTATTCTACCTAGATGGTTCAAAACATGATTCAATAAAACAAATACATATTATTATGCCTCAAACAACTAGAAAGTGTTGCATTATTATTCAAATACCATGTTTAATTAATTCCTAAGGTAATAGACTTCGATGATGTTAAATAGTGTACCTGAATCATTACTAGCAATAGAATGTCAAATTCAAAATTGTTATAAAAGTAAACCCATCATTATAAAAACTCAACTTTAATGTTAAAAGAGGGAGAAATGAGTGAAATACTACTAACACCAAATATCTGAAGGCAGAATTTTTGTTTGTGGAAGACTGAGTAAGAAGATAGATGCACCCAACTGGAAGACAAAACAGAGTATGAAAAAATGTTTATAAAAATACAAAAGAAAAGAAGAAAAAAGAAAATGAGAGAAAGCTAGGCAGCAAAAGAATTATTGGATAGACAGAAAGTAAGAGAAAATGAGGCATGTGTATATGGCTCTTTTTTTTCTGTCCTCTGTGTTCCTAAATAATTTACGATGTAAGTGGCATAAAGGTCACACTAGCAGACAAGAATGGACCTTCTGATGGATTGAGATGAAGGATTTGGGGCTAATGAATTGTTTTGCTTTTTGTTGTTTTTGCTTTTTAATTCATACCTGAAAGCCTTGAATCCTTGCTAAATATTCCAGTTGTTTTGAAGGTTGTACTGGAGAACAAGGGGGAGTAGGAGAACTTCCTTTTAAACCTATGGCTTCAGCTGTAGGAGATGTTCCATTCATAAGGAGTTCCCTGGCAATTGTAGCTGAACTATTCGATGTGGGAGATATACTGAAGAAAGAGCTTGAGGGTTGGTTCATATCTTTGGGTGACAAATAGCCTAGAGTAGTGCCAGAGATTACTTTGTGACGGCTGGCTTCCATCTCTTGATAAACATCAGGAGACAAATGAAGAATTCCTTTTGGAGCTATAAATAAAATGAAGAAACACTGTTATTACACTTAAAATAATTGAGAACAAACATGTTATAGCATTGTTAGCTCAATGGCTTCCTTAATTTAGTAACAAAGAAAGGAGAAGCACTGCCAATCATTATCGTCCTCATGCCTACAGAGGCAATTGCAGCTTCTATTTAGAGGTGAATAAAAAAATATATAAATAAAGTTATAAAGTATGTGTCAATATTCCTAAAATCAGAAGTTTAAAAAACTCCACAAAAGTGGTTTCAGTGGAACTTAATGTGTGGTAGGAAAGCTATGGAAGAATAAGGGAAATTGACGTGTGGAATTATAATGAGGAAGAAGATAGGATATATGCAGTATCTTTACCCTGAAGTTCAATATTTTATGTCTCATAAATAGAAAGGAACTGCCCCATTATATGCAGCAACTGAGGTACAAAAGATAAAATGAAGGCCATACCAGTCCAAACATTTTCAGAGACAAAAACCTATATATGCAATGGCCTACTGGTCCTCTCTTTTCCACATGGATAACCCACAGAATATTCTAACTCATGAACATGTCAGAAAGGGCATATTCTTCCCAAACTGACACTGTCCCTATCTTGCTTAGTTAATTATGACACCACCATTTTATATGTGTATCGCCCAACTTATACTTTTGGAAATTATCTCTGATTCACCTATAACCAAGAAGTTATAATGTTCATTCCAACATCTCTAGAATTTGCCCTTCATCATCTGGTACATTTGTTCAAGTCAGGCCATGGAAAGGTACTGTAAGCGAAAGGAGCAAGACGGGTGCTATGTCATCAATTAGAGGAGTTTAAACACAGAGGCATCCTTTGCTTTGACTACCATTTGTCTCAGAGATGTTTCAAGCCATATTTCACACTGCTTGTTCTGATGCCTTCTGTTTAGATATTAAGCTCAAATCATATTATCTTTTAAAATTAATGAAAGTCATCCCTTGTAGAGAATGTGCCTTGGGAGATACAACTTAATGCCCTTGCTTTCACCCCCACCCCACCCTCCTGCCATTAGCTTTCTAATTGAAACCTCCACTGTTTCACATGGGGGCTACAGTAAGAATCACTGAAAGGTTTCACTGCTGCTCCTCTCCACAGCATTCATTTTGTGAAATGTGTTCTATAAGGAGTCTGCAAAAAAAGGCGTTCCATGATAAATAAATTTGGGAAATAATGCAAATGAATTCTCTCTCCCTGCCACCTTGCCATCATGTGTGTGTGTGTGTGTGTGTGTGTGTGCGCGTGTGTGTGTGTGCGCACACACACACATACACACTCTTCAAGGGGACTAAAAATGTATATTAGCATAGTAAAGAATCAAAGAAGCCCAGAAGAGAAATACATTCAACCTGATTTAACCCAGAATTTCCCAAGTTAATTTATATACAAGCATTCCTCATAATATTAAAAGCAGCTAACATTTTGGGAAATCCTGAAAGACCTGCCCATTCTCCCCTAATTCCTAATGGTTTTTTTAAAAAACTATTATTTGTTCTAATTAGTTGTACATGTCAGAAGAATGCATTTGGATACATCATACATAAATGGAGTATAACTTCTCATTCTTCTGGTTGTACATGAGGTAGTATCACACCTGTCATGTAATCATACATGCACACTGGGTAACACTATCCAATCCATTCCACTATCCTTCCTACCTCCTCCCCTCTTTTCACTCCCCTCTGCCTAATCCAAAGTACCTCTATTCTTCCCAAGCCCCGCTTATTGTGAATTAGCTTCTGCATATCAGAGAAAATGTTCCGCCTTTGGTTTAGGGGGATTGGCTTATTTCGCTTAGCATGATATTCTTCAGCTCCATTCATTCACCTGCAAATGCCATAATTTCACTCTTCCCAATGGCTTTTGCTGAAACTTGTGTGCTGTTAAACCTCTCTGGTGATTTTTTCAATTCAGTTATTTAGTCTTCAACTCCTTGGTTTCCATTTTGGACTTTTTGAAGTTTGAAGTTCTCTGATGGAATTAGCACTTTGTTCATAAGTTACTCTCCTGACTGCACTGAGCATCTTTGAGAGTCATTTTGAATTCTCTGTCAGGTAAATCATATTATCTCCATCTCATTAGCATCAATTTCCTGAGACATCTCATTCTCTTGTTTAGAAAATATGTTTTTCATTTTCCTTGCTTCTCTCTGTTGGTGTCTGCACATTTGGACAAAAGAGTCACCTCTCCTAGTCTTCAGGGACTGACCATGTACTGCAGAAAACTCACTAATCTCAGTCCAGTCAGAGATTCTCAGTGCATTTTAACCTTTTATGTTAGTCTAACCTGTTTTTCATTGTTCTTCAACCCCCAGGTATGCAAAATCTGCCATTCCCACAAACACTCAGAGACAAGCAAGACTGAAGCCAATTTCTTCAGGATGCCCCCAGATAAACTGAGTCATTGGACATATGGTGCACCCCTTTATCTCCCCAAGAATCTGTGCACTAGAGTTTTTCAACTGTCACCTCTGTGCTGAGTTGGAGGTGGGGGAGTAGGTATAGTGACCATCTGGTATCACTGTACTCAGGCAGCTAGAATATGCCATGTGCCATCAGTACCCTGAGATAGGCTAAACAGAAGCCAGTCCTCTGGGTAGCCCTCAGAAAAGTTGGGGCACTGGATGTATGATGCATCTCTTTCCCTTCTCAGGGAGCAGCTTAAAGATTGTGTGTGTACTGGGGGTGGGGGAAGCTGTCTGGTTTATATGGCACAGTGCCAGAGTCTGAGATTTTGGTACAAGGATATTTTCCTTCTATCAGTTTTCCTACCTATTTCAATATAGCTGGTTTCATGCTTGCCCGAGGTATAGGAGCTTCTTACAAAGGGAATATGCCCATGAGTTATTGTTAAATTGGTGTGTTCATGGGGTAAGGAGGGACAAGGGCTTTGTATCCTACCGTTTTGCCAAGGCTAGATCAATCTCTTATTTTTAAAAAATTTTTAAATTGATTTTTTTATAAAATAAATGACAGTGGAATGCATTACAATTCTTATTACACATATACAACACAATTTTTCATATCTCTGGTTGTATATAAAGCAAGTTGACACCAATTCATGTCTTCATACACGTACGTTGGGTAATGATGTCTATCACATTCCACCATCCTTGCTAATCCCCTGCCTCCTCTCTTTCCCTCCAACACCTCTGCCCTATCTAGAGTTCCTCTATTCCTCCCATGCTCCCCCTCCCTACCCCACTATGAATCAGCCTCCTTCTATCAGAAAAAACATTCGGCATTTCCTTTTGGGAATTAGCTAACTTCACTTAGCATTATCTTCTCCAATGCCATCCATTTACCTGAAAATGCCATGATTTTATTCTCTTTTATTGCTGAGTAAAATTCTATTGTGTATATATGCCACATTTTTAATCCATTCATCTACTGAAGGGCATCTAGGTTGCTTCCACAGTTTAGCAATTGTGAATTGTGCTACTATAAACATTGATGTGGCTGTGTCCCTTTAGTATGCTATTTTTAAGTCCTTTGGGTATAGACCGAGGAGTGGGATAGTTGGGTCAAATGGTGGTTCCATTCAGGTTGGGAAGTTATTAATTAATGCTTCAGTCTGTTTACTTGATACTGGTCTGTTTTGTTTTTCTATATCATCATGGTTTAATTTGGATAAATCATATGTGTCCAGAAATTTGTTAATATTTTCTAGATTTTACAATTTATTGGAATATAAGTTTTCAAAATAGGCCCTAAGGAATCTTTGTATCAACTTCACACTCTCACAGAAATATCTGAAAGTGCCTTGTTTCCTATTTTGGTATTAGATGTTATAATTTTCAAAATCCTTGCCACTTATTTACTGTGACAGAAAGTAAGACTGAGATTGCCTGATTAGCAGGAGTTACAGACTTCAAAAGGCATGAGGAAAGTTTCAGGGAATGGAAGTGCTCACTTCACAGGTTTATAAACATGTCAAAACTGATCAAACTGTACACATTATGTACAGTTTATTATATTTCAATTAACATTGTAAAAAATATTTGCCAATTTGATAAGTGAAATGTCATTATTAGAATTTTTTAGACCTATTATTAATTTTTCACTATCTGGATACATTTACATAATTCTTACTTAAATGATATGACTCTCACTTACATACTCAATTCAAGAGGTCAAAAACTTAACCACATTACTTCAGAATAATTATTATATATCAGTAATGGACTTCCTTTTTTATTGGCTTTATTTTTTAAATACATGACAGCGGAATGCATCACAATTCTTATTACACATATAGAAAAAATTTTCATACCTCTGTTTGCATATAAAGTATGTTCACATCAATTCATGTTTTCATACATGTACTGGACTTTCTAATAGCAATATTATAAAGCAACAAAATGCTCTCTTTGATACTTAAGGGAGGCATACATCACAGTATAAAGACCCATAGAGAGTTCAGGTTCTCCTAGTATACAGCAAAGCCCAAGATGACTTTTCTCTGTGAAAAAGGAAGATTGCCTTCTATGGAGCTCAACTCTAACAGAATGGTCATAGAAACAGTATAAAAAATACATGCATTTATGAGAGTCTGCAGTCAACTTTTATGTAATTTTCAACTTGAATATCAGTAATATGTTGGATTAGTCATAATTTATCAAGTATTCCTATAGAAATTTAAATTGCTGTTCAAGAGTAAAATGCCTAAAAGTAGAATCAAAGAATAATTTAGTATATACATATTTAGGGACCTTTAACTTATTTTGCCAATTTATATTTCTATTAGGATGCGTGACAAAATATTTTTTTCACACATCTATCAAAAGAGGTTTCAATAATTCTAAAGTCATTGCCACCCTATGATAATTCATTATTATCTTACCTTTATTTAATCACGGTTTAGAATAGATTTTTCTCTTATGTAACCACCAAAGTCTGTGTTTTTCTAACCTCAGCTTTGCTCATGGACTTTAAACACTGCATTCTCCTGCTTGGGCTTATTACATCTCATTATACTTACCCCTTATTGGAAGAGGTTCTAAGCCCATTCTCCCAATACCTACTTTTGTTCCTGATTTTGCCTTTCATACTCCCTCCTTGGTTTGTGACTACTGTACACAGCTACACTGCAGACACAACACCAGCACTGTTTGTTATCTCATTTAATTCTCACAACCACCCTATGAGATGGGCATTCTTAGTCCTATATATTAGAGATGAAAAAAAAAAACTGAAGCATACAGATGTTAGGCAACTTACCCACAGGAATATAGATAATAAGCAGCAAGCTAGAATGGTTACTCTAAGCAATCTATCTCTAGAGAATGGACACTTAACTATTTCATTAAATGGCCCCCTAAAAGAACAGGCAAGGAACTAAATATTATATCCAAACACCTAAGGCTCAACTCAGAAAGTTAACTCCAAGCCTGAAACTTGCCCTGATTGGTTCCTCAAGCTCTGGCAGTGTACGCCACATGGCAGGGGCCTTGTTGTCTCCCAAGGGCACTTTGAGATCAATTGTTGGGTGAGAGATCCAAGAAGGAGCCCACTGGACCATGCTGATCTCTAGGGAGATCAGAAACAAGACAGAATCTGTCCTCAGCATGATGTTTAACTGGTAGGCTGATGTGAATTACAAAAATATCTTCTTCCTGCTGCCCTATTGCTGGGATCCACTGGAACAAGTATTTGATGAGACCTGCTTCCCTTTCTCACATAGCTCACTGCCAAACTGGTCTTCTGTCTGAGGCTGCTGGATCCCTAGCTCTGCCTAAATTTAAAATCACATATATACTGTTTATGAAGTAAAAAATCAAATAATGCAAAATTCGAAGAAAAATTTTATGAAAGCTAAGTTGAAAAAAGAAACTGCTAAGAACAAGACAATGAAAAAATGTCAAACTGGTACACTGTTTTCATGAAGTTTCTTTTAAAGGTCAGTCTCAGAATCACCTTGGAAGGTAAAGCTAGAAAGAAACAGCGACTATAAGAAATCACTATTGAACAAGTGAATGAAATGATGTATTTTACATTCTATGGAGCAAATATCACTGTGATACCAAAACCAAATAAAGACACATACAGGAAGAAAACTACAGACCACCTACCCTGATGAACACAGATGCAAAAATCCCTAATAAAACATAGCAAACCACATTCAAAAACCCATCAAGAAAATACACCATGATCAAGTGGGCTTCATCCTAGGGATGCAAGATTGGTTCAACATACACAAATCAATAAATCAATTTAATTCACCACTTAAATAGAATTAAGAACAAGAATCATATGATCATCTCAATAGATGCAGAAAAAAACTTTGATAAAATCCAGCAGTCATTTATGTTAAAAATGCTGGATAAAACAGGAATAGAGGAACTTACTTCAACATCGTAAAGGCTATATATAACAAACTCAAAATCAACATCATACTGAACAGAGAAAAACTTGAAAGCCTTTTCTCTAAGGTAAGGAACAAGACAAGGATGTGCACTCTAACCAATACTCAATATAGCTCTCAAAACTCTAGCCAGAACAATCAGGCAAGAGAAGGAAATGAAAGGGATACAAATAGAAAAAGAGGAAATCAAACTATCTGTTTGCTATGACATGATCCTATATCTAGAAGACAAAAAAATTCTAACAGAAGACTTCTAGAGCTGATAAATGAATTCAGCAAAGTAGCAGGATACAAGATCAACACTCAGAAATCAGTAGCTTTCCTATACTCCAACAGCAGTTCTGCTGAGAAAGAAATGAGGAAAACATCCCCTTCACAGTAATGTTAAAAAAAAATCCCTGGAAATTAATCTAACCAGGAGGTGAGAGATTACAATAAGAACTATAGAACACTGAAGAAAGGAAGAAATTAAAGAAGACCTTAGAAGATGGAAATACCCCTCCATGTTCTTGAATGGTTAGAACTGATATGTCAAAATGTACGTACTTACAAAAGCAATATACAGATTCAATGCAATTCCCATCAAAATATCAATGACATTCTTCATGGAACTAGGAAAAAAGTCCTTTAATTCATTTGGAAGAATACGAGACCCAGAATAGGCAAAGCAATTCTGAGCAAGTAGAGCAATAGAGGAGGCATAACAATACCTGATCTCACATTATACTACAGAACTATAGTAACAAAAACAGCATGGTAACAACATCAAAACAGACACAAACATCAATGGAATAGAACAGAAGACACAGAGACAAACAGACATACTTACAGCCATCTGATACTTGACAAAGATGCCAAAAATGTATGATGAAGAAAAGATAGCCTTTTTAACAAATAGTGCTACAAAAACCGGATAGCAAAAGAATGAATTTAGATCTCTCATCCTGCACAAAGGTCAAATCTCAATGTATCAAAGACTTAGGAATTATACCAGAAACTATACAACTGCTAGAATAAAACATAGGATCAACACTCCATCATATGGTGCAGGCACCAATTTCATCAACAAGTCTCCTAATACTCAGGAAAGAAAACCAAGAATCAGTGAGTTGGATACTGTCAAATTAAAAAGCTTCTGCACAGCAAAAGAAACAAGAGCATGAAGAGAGAGAAAAAAATCTTTGCCAGCTGTTCCTCTGACAGGGTATTAATATCCAGAATATATAGAAGTCAAAAAACTCAACACACACAAAAACAACCACCCACCCAATCAATAAATGAGCAAATGAATTAAACAGATTTCTCAAAAGAAGACACACAAATGGACAATAAATATATGGAAAAATGTTCAGCATCTTTAGCAATCTCAGAAATGCAAATCAAAACAACACTAACATTTCATTTCACTCCAGTCAAAATGGAAATTCTCAAGAACACGAAAAATAATAAATACTGATGAGATATGTGGAAAAGGTACATTGATACATTGTTGGTGGGACTGCAAATTAGTGCCACCACTCTGGAAAGCAATATGGAGATTCCTCAAAAAAAAAACAAAAACAACAACACAAAAAAACTAGGAATGAAACCTCCATATCCCACTCTTGGTATTTATCCAAAAGAACTAAAATCAGCATATTCTAACGATATAGCCACTGCAATGCTCATAGCAGCACAATACACAATAGCCAAATTATGGAATCAGCCCAGAAGCCCATCAATACATAAATACATCAAGAAAATGTGGTATATGTGCACAATGGAGTTTTACTCAGCCCTAAAGAAGAATGAAATAATGGCATTTGCCAGTAAATGGATGGAAATTGAGAACATAATGCTAAGTAAAATAACCCAGACTTGGAAAATCAAGGTATGAATATTTTTTACCAAATGTGTAAGCTATAGCAAAAAGAGGGGGAAGAAGGTGGTGGTGGGTAGACCACATATCATAAATATATAGGGAAGACCAGTGGAGTGGAAGAAGGAAAACAAGAGGGAGGAAGGAAGGATGGAAAAGTGGAGGAAATATGGGATGAATTCAACAAAATCAGGTTATATGCACATACAAATATACCAAAGGGAATTTCACCTTTACATGTATGTAGAAAGTACCAATCAAAAATAAATAAACAAGGGCTGGGGATGTGGCTCAAGCGGTGGCGCGCTCGCCTGGCATGCGTGCGGCCCGGGTTCTATCCTCAGCACCACATACCGACAAAGATGTTGTGTCTTCCGAGAACTAAAAAATAAATATTAAAAATTAAAAAATAAATAAATAAAATAAATAAACAAGCAAAAGGAAGATAAGTAGATAAGAAGAATAAGAATAGTGGGGGTGGAAAGGGGAAATTGGAGATTAAAATCAACTTCCTTCCATATATGATTTTGTCAAAATGAACCCAATTACTATGCATAACTATAAAGCTGTAATTTTTAAATAATGTATTTTAATGTGTTCAAAAGCATAACTTGAATCAGTGGTGAAATTAACCTTGTTCTTATCCCAAGTTGGATGAAAGCACTGATTTCATCGATCTGTACATTTCATTGGCATCTTTTTTCTTTTTGCTATACTTACTATAATCATTTACGAAAAGTTATTAATTTGATGAATATTTATGAATAGAATTACTGAGAAAGAACTTTTCAGTGAGATACTCAAAGACTTTTTCTTAGCATAGTACTAAGAGTGCTTAGTCTGGCCCTGGCCCACTAAAGGCAGAACCCCAGGGCACAGCCTGGTTGGAGACTCTGACAGAGTATCCAGTGTATCTCAAAGAGATGGTTCCTCATGCAATTGGCAGGAGAAGTAAGATGTAAGAAGTAGTAATGATAAATTTGCCTTAAAAAAATAAAAACAAGGGCTGAGGATGTAGCTCAATCATAGAATGTTTGCTTAGCCCACATAAGGATCCTGGGCTCAATCCTCAGCACCACCACAAAACAAATAAGCAAACAAAAATCCTAAAAACAAATAACAATAACAGCAATAAAATTTTGTTGAATTTTTCTAAGAAACTGGGAAATACCTTTGGAAAGCTTCTTCTACTAACCAAATATACACAGCTTAGCCAGAGAAAGGAGATATTCAGAATTTTCAAATGGGGCTAAAATGTTAATTTTTTTCTTTATAATAACAAAGGATAAGTATGTGGATTAATAAATAAACTATCTTTTTTTAAAAAAATCTTACACTATTAGAATGATTTATACTCTGGTCAGAAATTTTCTTTAACAAGAAAATCTGGAATACAAAGTGAGTGATATGAATCAAAGAGTAGATGTGGCACAGGTATTCCAACAGAGATCCATAGATATGTGTTAGAAAAATAATAACCTGTTAACTTTTGGCTATATATGCCAACATGTATCTTTTTGGGAAAATAATCTAAAGCTTACAATAGAAACATGAAGAGACTGTCAATCACCACTATCACCGAAAATACACTAAAGACATACTCAGCATATTTCTATGATTAGAAACAGTTTTCAAATAGAAAACATAAATATAGATTAAAGATGAGGGGAAATTATGTTAAACAGTTTGACTTGACCAGAACAGTGTACTTCATGAGTAACTTCTAAGTATAGTTTAGGGAGCTAATTGGGGAGTCAGGCATTCCTGACACATGTACCTTTTTCAAGGCTCAATATTTTCCAATAAAGACAGAACTCTTAAGTATTTTTACTGAAAAAGACAGAACTGTTGCAATGAAAATGACATTTGAGAGCAACTTGTGAAGATAGTTAGCTTCAATTATTAGCTGTTATGGTTTGGACGTGAGGTGTCCCCCAAATGTTCCAAATGACACAAAACAAGAAGGTTCAGAGGAGAAATGATTGGGTTGTGAGAGTCTTAACCCAATCAGGAAATTAATCCCCTTATAGGGATTAAGAGTGATAACTGAAATGGTGGGGTGTGGCTGGAGGAGTGGGAATTGGGGCATGACTTTGGGGTATATATTTCTACCTGGCAAATGGAGTCTCTCTCTGCTTCCTGATCACCAGGTGAGCTGGCTCCCTTCACCACACTCTTCTCCCAAAATGTTCAACCTTACCTTGAGCCCTGAGGAATGGAGCCGGCCTTCTATCAACTACGACCTCTGAAACCACAAGCCCTCAAATAAACTTTTCCTCCTCTACTGTTGTTCTGGTCGGGTCGTTCAGTTGCAGCAGTATAAAAGCTTACTAAAGCATTAGTTTATTTAAATAGGGTAAAAATGTGGTTTGTTAGAGATGATTCTCATGGGTCATTCTCATGGATCACTCCATTAGTGACTGTTTCCTTAAAACTGTAAGACTGAAATATAGATTATGTAAGTCTACCATATGACATAAATGACCTGACAAGGTTACTGCACCAATACCAAAAAAATTACACCACAGAATTCCTATGCTAGAATTTTGTGAATTTCTTTATAGTCAACATCTTCAAGCAGCTCACAAAACAGTAACAACCATAATACTAATTATAACTAAAATTCATATAGTCCTTACTAGATCTCTGATTTGTTTCAAATGCTTTGCACATTTAGCTCTGTAACCCTCACAATGACCCTATGAAGGAGGGACTATGATTATCCTTACATTATAATTGAAGATCCTAAGGCACAAAGAGGTTGTGTGACTTACTGAAAGTCATAACCAGTAAGGGGCAGGTGTTAGGACCAGAATCCAGGCATCTGGCTATAACAGCAACACATGCAACTGCCTTTACAATCAGTAAATAAACAACAAAACAAGAACTTTTATTTATTATATCTATACACCAAAGAAATTCTTCACGTCTGTATTCCTAAAATATTCTAATACCACGATGAAGAGAAACTATCAAAACATTGAACTGAAAATGAGGTGTCTCTCTTCATTTCAAACCTGTTTTCTAGGTTCACTGAACCAAAGTCTGCCCTTGTATAGTAATAGAAGAGATGGATATAAGGGCGAAGGAAAAAGTTATTTTTTAAAAAAGTCTCACTATGATACCACCCCTGGGGAAAGATGTCAAAATAACATGCTTAGCAATTTTCATAGTTGTTGTTGTGGTGAGAAAGTAATTTCAAGTACTAGGTTAGCATAACAGAAAATTTTAAGCACAGCTTTAGAATAAAAAATCTTAGCTCACATAATTTTAATTTATCTTATATGACATAATTGAGATTTAACAATGTATTATAAATTAGTCAATATGTTACTCAGAAACTCATGAAAGACTCCACAATATTATGAATAACAAGAACTGAAATTTTATAAAGACTAAGTACTATCCAATTTTTTTAATGTCATAACATTTTTAAAAATTTTTTTCACATTTTTACTGCTGCATTATAGTAGTTCATAATATGGAATTTGTTGTTACATATTTGTACATGCACAGAATATTATATATATATTTTTATATATATATAAATATATATATATATATATATATATATATATATATATAAAATTTGGCCAATATCACTCTCCAGTATTTCCCCCAAGGACAAGAAAAGGGGAAAACTAGCAAGACAGAAAACTTTGACCAAAATGATGTTGACTCAGACAAAAAACAAACAAACAAACCCTGCTGTCACACTCTTATTCATGACACCAAAACACAGAATGGGGAGGGACTTCTACCTTCACAAAGCTGTACTGAGGCTCCAACTTCCCTAATGTGGGAGTAAATGTCAAAAGAAAGCCACTTAGGGCAATGTTGGTGAAGACAGCTTAGGGAGCCTAAACTTCTACTCCCACCTGGCAATAATGAGTGATCCCTTCCACTTTCCACTAGAAGGATGTCAGGACAGGATTTTAAGGGGAGCCAGAACTAGTGGGGAAAAAGTCACCCCACTGTAGTGTCTGGACAAAATGTGGAAGGGGGCCCAAATCCCTAATCCACCCAGCAGTAATGAGGAAGACCCCACTTTGAGTGTCAGTGGGTGCACAGTGGGGAATCTGGACTTGTACCTCCAACCAGCAATAGCAAGGAGAAACTCCTCACTTTACCTTCTTGAGGTGGGTCACAAAAAGCAAAATAAAACAAGAACAGTAAAAACAGAAGGCTTAAATAAGATACAAGTTCTCATAATGTGAATATGCTTAGGTTTCAATAAAGACATCACTAGACATAGCAACAACCATGGAGATCTCAAAGTGAATGAGAAGAGAAATTAATAGATGCCAACAGTGAGATGTCAGAGACATTAGAATAATCTTAACAATTTACTTTAAAACAGCCATGAAAAAAAATGCTTCAACAAACAAATACAAATATGCAAAAACAACTGAAAATATAAAGTCTAAGCAAACAGGTGGTCTGATTAAAAAATTAGAAGATAAAAAGAACCAAATGGAAATTTTAGAACTAAAATACACAACCAAAAATAAAAAGCACAACAGATAGGGAGCAGAGTAAAGGAAAGAATCAGTGAACCAGAAATTACCCAATTAGAAGAACAGATAGAAAATAGACTGGAAAGAAATGAAAGAAAATGTAAACAATAGAAAAAACAAAGAGAGCCTCAAGGACCAATTGAGACTACAACAAAAGATATAACATCCATGCTAGAGAAAGGAGAGGAAAAGTAGGGCTAAAAAAGTACTTGAAAGATATAATAGCTAAAAACTCCCAACTGTCAGGAGATATAAATCTTCAAGATGCTAAAAAATCCCAAACAGGATAAACACAAAGAAATCCATGCCAAGACACAGTGAAATTCAACTGCTGAAAACTAAAGACAAAGAATCTTGAAAGAGGCCAGAGAAAAACAAAATCTAACCTTAGGGAAAAAAACAATTCAAATGACAGATCTCTCATCACAAACCACAGAGACCAAAAGGGAGGAACACAATGTTTATCAAGTGCTTTAAAAAAAATTCAATCCACAATCCTATATCCAGCAAAAATATATTTCAAGAAGAAAGGTGAAATCAAGACAGACTCAAGTGAAGGAAAAGTAAGAACGTTTTCTAGCAAATACATTCTAAAAGAATAGCTAAATCAAGTCCTCTGATTAGGAAAGAAATGAAAAAAGAAAGATCCATGGACATGGGGAAGGAAAAAAAAAAGTATGGTAAGCAAAAACCATAGAGCAAGTACAATGGAATTTCTTTTTCCTCTTGAGTTTTTTCTGAATTGCATTTTTCTGATAAAACAATATTGTAGTATTGTCTGATGTGATTCTAAATGTATAGAGGGAAAATACTTAAGTCAATTATAAAGGCAGGGGGAAGAAAAACACAAAAGGAAACAAGGTTTCTATACTTCAATCACACTGAGAAGCAACATCAGTAGACTGATGTTTATGTATACACTGTAGTCTCCCTTAACCAGGGTTTTACTTTCCATGGTTTCAGTTACCCATGATCCACAGAGGTCTGAAAATACTAAAAGGAAATTTCTAGAAATAAAAAATCATAAGTAAAGTTTGTGTTGTTCTGAATGGTATGATGAAATCTTACACCATCCTGCTCTTCCCACTCATGAATCATCCCTTCATCCAGTGTATCCATGCATATATATTACCCATCCATTAATCATTTAGTAGTCATCCTGGTTATTAGATAAACTGTCCTGGTATCAGTTGTATTCAAATAACCCTTATACTTAATAATGGCCCCAAAGTGCAAAAGTAGTGATGCAAAGGAAACACCAGGGAATAAAACCTGAGGAACAGATTAATTCTGGTACAATGTGGTAAGGTTTCAGGGTGTGTGTGTGTGTGTGTGTGTGTGTGTGTGTGTGAGTGAATAACTGGTATTATCCATGGT
The DNA here is from genome assembly GCF_045843805.1 of Urocitellus parryii. NCBI lineage: Eukaryota > Metazoa > Chordata > Mammalia > Rodentia > Sciuridae > Urocitellus > Urocitellus parryii. The sequence continues at coordinate 58,084,570 of NC_135537.1, read as the reverse complement.
TTTTCTTGAAATGAATCTCCTAAGGATAAGATGATAATATTAGACACTATTAGATAATAAATAAGGTAACAACTAAGAAGACTATATAAGAAGACACATTCGTGGCCTGGGGCTGGGGCTCTGCTGTAGAGCACTCATCTAGCGTGTGCAAGGCCCTGGGTTCGATCCTCAGCATCACATAAAATAAATAAAACAAAGCATTTGTATCGAACTACAACTTAAAAAAATTATTTTAAAAAAAAGAAGACACATTTAGAAATGCTCTAGACAATGTAAATAAAGTTCTAAATAGAAATCAAGTAACCCACAGGAAGACACAGGGAGAGCAACTATAAAAGCATAAAATGATATACTTAAGCCCTAAATACCAATGATTTTATTAAATGTAAATGATCTAAGTATACCAATTAAAAGGAAGTTGGCAGTGTGGATTTTAAAATGTGATCCAACTATATACTTTCTACAAAAAACTCATGTCAAATGATATAGACAAACTGAAAATAAAAGGATGGAATAATTGATACATCATGCAAACATTAATCAAAAGAAAGCAGGAAGTCCTACTTCCAAATGATAATATGAGAAGATCCACAGACCCACTCCCCTATAATCCTAAATGGTACAAATTGATTTTCAAAAATATAAAAGTTTCTGGAAATGTCATAGGGGAATTTGGCCAATGAGGAAACATTTCCTCCATGTAACAAAGAATTTGGCCTTTGTCCTCAGTTTTTGAGGGTAGTCTGTAAATTCTTGGAATTTTCTGAGTGACAAGAATTATTCCTGGTGGGCCACACGGACCACACAGAGTTTATGTTAACATATTGACTCACATTGGGCCCCTAGATAGTTTTTACTATGAGAAGATTCAAATGGGGGATGGTCATTTCAGAAAGACCACATATGAGTAGTAATAGGTATCTGAAAAAAGGCTTTGAGCCATATGATGTCAGCCTGAACTCCAAGAGCTACAAGTTCATACAAATTTCAAGGTCAAAGTCAGCATAATGAAAACCCAATAAAATACTCTAGACAACCTGGGAAGCTTAAGTGAGTTTCCCTGGTTAGCATTACTCTCTCCATATTACTACACTTCCATATGCCATAACGGTGATGTGTCCTATCTCCATAAAAGATAACACCAAAAAATTCATATTTGGTATACTCCCAGATTTCACCCAATGTGTCTCTTCCTGGTTTGTATTCTCTTCACTACAAAAAACATATAATTGTAACTAAGCACCTTCCCAAGATTTTTGATTGGTCTAGGTAGTTATCAAACCTGATGGAGTAGGAAGAACTCACAAATTTCTAACCTACTGATCAGCCCTGGGAATCCCCAAATTTTGCATCTGATATCAGAGTAAAAGTAGTCTTGTGCAGCACCATGTCTTTAACCTACGAAATTTAGCCTAATTTCACATTTTACATCTGAAGTCATTGCACATTTATTCAAGAAAATCTTGATAATGATCGTAAAAGCCTGTGAAATTTCAGCAATAATCCACTCCCTTCTTCCCTCATATAGTTAAGAAGATGGGGGCTCTTTTTCTTCTCCTATCAAGGAATATGGAATCTCACCAGAAAGGGCAGGCTGCCAGAATTTCTCATTTCTTCCAGTTCTAAGACGTAGAAGCTAAATTCCTGGTATATGAAGCCAAGATGTTGGAGGGTCCCTTTTTCCACACAGCTGTCACCAATACAATAATGACTGTACATAGGTACAGGAGGGTGAATCCTTACACATTGATATTCTTCCCCTCAGCTTCTTCAAGGAGGGAGGCTCTGGGCTAGGGTTGTGGCTCAGTGGTAGAGCACTTGCCTCGCACACGTGAGGCACTGGGTTTGATCTTCAGCACCACATAAAAATAAATAAATAAAATAAAGGTACTGTGTCCATCTACAACTGAAAATATTTTTTTTAAAAAGGAGGAAGCTTCCACATCAGAAAAGGAAAGTCAAGAATATCAGAAACTACTTCCCCACCTGGTACCTTTATCATAAAGTAGGACATCACCGAAAGAGAAGTGGGGCACTGTCTTTAAATTTCTACTTTGGAGCAATGGCTCATAAATTGTACCCAAGGGGGGAGGTAATCCATAAGAAAGAGTTCCAGATATTTCAAAAAGAAAATTACTTTATTTGATATAAAATGTGGGAAAGTTCAAGCCTAAGGGTACTCAGGGAAAACTGTGGAGATTTTGTGGATAAGCACTTCATAAGTATGGTAGTTTTATTAAAGTAACAAGTTATACTATAAACCAAGTTTGTCAGAAACAACTTAGAAAGAGCTAAGAAGAATCCTCTTGGGGTCCAAACAAACTTCAAGGATTGACCTCAAAAGCTATTCCTCAAAGCAGCCCCAAGTTGAGTGGATGAGACCAGAAACAATTTAAGTCTCACAAAACAACACAGCATCTCTAGCAATTAGTGGAGCCAAACAGCTACATATAATACTAACACAGGTGGAAATCTCAACAAAGAACAGAGACACAGGAAAAGAGCCCTACTAAATATAATGACATCCCAGGTGACCATGCACATGCTCAGGAATCTGCCCTCTGGGAAGGAAACAGGCTTGCACTTCTCAAAAATAGCTAAGTCAAGTCATCAATCAAACAACAACAAAAATAAGCCCAGGAGAGGTAGAGAATCACTACCTAGAGTTGTTGCAACAGTTTACCTAAAATGTTCAGTTTTCAACATAACATTCTAGAACATCCAAAGAAACACAAAAATGTGACAAATCACAGAGTGAAGCTGAGTGGGGAGAAGCAGGAAACAAAAGCAGATGTCAATTCTCCCCAAACTGATATACAAGTTTAGCACAATTCCTTTTAAAATCTCGAAACACCAAGGCACATTATAATGAAAATGTCTAACATACAGAATAAGGATAGACTTTTAAAGGCTAAAAGACAAAAATATCAGATTATGTATAGGGGGAAACTAGTTCAGATCTCAGCTGATTTCTCAACCCAGACCCTCAAAGCTAGGGGGCACTCGAATATTATATACCGAGTTCTGAAAGAAGATGGATAACAACCAAGAATTTTATACCCAGTAAAATTAAGCTTCAGATTTGAAGATGAAATAAAAACTTTCCTGATAAACAAAACTTAAAGAATTCACAACTAGAAAACATGCACTACAGAACATTTTCAACAAAATATTCCATGAAGAGGAAATGAAAATAAAAAAGAAAAACTGGCAAAGGAAGGAACTACACTAAAGAAATAGTCAAACAGGGCTGAGGTTGTTGCTCAGTGTTAGAACATTTGCCTTGCATGCGTGAGACACTGGGTTTGATCCTCAACACCACATAAAAATAAATAAACTAAAAATATTGTGTCCATTTACAACTAAAAAACATTTAAAGGAATGCTCAATCAAAGGAGAAATTAATTCAAATTAAAAACTAGAAATAAACCAAAATGACCAGGAATACAAATCATATCTCAATAATAACTTTGAATGTAAATGGCCTAAACACATCAATAAAAAGACAAAGACTGGCAGCTAGGATTAAAAAACAAGACCCAACAATATGTTGTCTCCAAGAAACTCACCTCATAAGCAAAGACATTCACAAACCGAAGGTGAAAGGATGGAAAAAACATTACTCACATGGATTGTATGAACAAGCAAGGGTTTCCATCCTCATCTTAGATAAAATGGACTTCAAGACAAATTAATCAGAAGGGACAAAGAAGTACACTTCCTACACCTAAGGGAATTGTACATCAACAAGACATAAAAATCGTAAATATTTATGCTCCAAACAATGGAGCAAATATGTACATCAAACAAACCCTTCTTAATTTCAAGAATCAAATACACCACAACAAAACAATAGTGGGTGACTTTAACATACCTCTCTCACCACTGGATAGATCTTCCAAACAAAAACTAAACAAAGAAACTATAGAACTAAATAATACAATCAATGATTTAGACATAATAGACACATATATAGTATTCCATCCATCATTGAGCAAATACCCCTTCTTCTCAGCAACACATGGATCCTTCTCTAAAATAGACCATATGTTAAGCCACAAACCAACTCTCAGCAAAAAAAAAAAAAAAAAAAAAAAAAAAACCCTGCATTCTACCAGATCATAATGGAATAAAACTAGAAATCAATGATAAAATAAAAATTAGAAGCTACTCCAACACCTGGAGACTAAACAGCAGGCTGAATGATGAATTGATAGCAGAAGAAAAAAGGGAAGAAATTTAAAAATACCTCTAAGGTAAATAAAAACACTGATAAAACATACCAAAATTTCTGAGACACCATGAAGGTAGTGCTAAGAGGAAAGTTCACTGCACTGAGCTCACACATTAACCGAATAAAAAGTGAACAAATAAATGACGTGACATTATATCTCAAAGCCCTAGAAGAAAAACAAAAACCAAAAACAAGCAGTAAAAAAACAGGAAATAATTAAAATTAGAGCTCAAATTAATGAAATTGAAACAAAAGAATTCAAAAAATAGGCAAAACAAAAACTTGGTTCTTTGACAAAATGAATAAAATTGATAAATCCTTAGCCACACTAATGAAGAGAAAGAGAAAACTTAAATTACTAAAATTTGTGATTAAAAAGGGAAATATCATGATAGAAACTACAGAAATACAGAAGATAATCAGAAACTATTTCAGAAACTTATATTCCAATAAAATAGAAAATCTTGAAGATATTGACAAATTTCTACAGATGTATGACCTGCCCAAACTGAACATACACAATTTAAACAAATCAATTTCAAACACTGAAATAGAAGACACCATCAAAATCCTACCACTTAAGAAAAGCCAAGGACCAAAGGGATTCTCAGCCAAGTTCTGCAAGACCTTCAAAGAATAATCAACACCAATAATTCTCTAATTATTCCATGAAATAGAAAAGGAAAGAACCCTCCAAACTCATTCTATGAACTCATTATAATGAAGATATTATCACCCTGATACCAAAACCAAACAAGGAAAGAAAACGTCAGACCAATATCCCTGATGAACAGAGATGCAAAAATTCTCAATAAAATTCTGGTAAATCACATACAAAAGCATATTAAAAAGATAGTGCACCACGATCAAGTGGAGTTCATCCCAGGGATGCAAGGTTGGTTCAACATACAAAAATCAATAAACATAATTCATCACATCAACAGACTTAAAAAGAAAACTCATATGATAATCTCAATAGATGCAGAAAAAGCATTTAACAAAATACAGCACACCTTCATGTTCAAAACACTAGAAAAACAGGGATAGTAGAAACATACCTAAACATTGTATAAGCTATCTATGCTAAACCCAAGGCCAACATCATTCTAAATGAAGAAAAACTGAAAGCTTTCCCTCTAAGAACTGGAACAACACAGTGATGCCCTCTTTCACCACTTTTATTCAACATCATCCTTGAAACTCTAGCCAGAGCAATTAGACAGAATAAAGAAATTGAAGGGATATAAATAGGAAAAGAGAACTAAAAACTAATACTGTTTGCTGATTATATGATTCTGTATTTAGAAGATCCAAAATATTCCACCAGAAAAATTTTAGAATAAATTTCAATTCAGCAAAGTAGCAAGATATTAACACCCATGAATCAAATGTATTCCTATACATCAATGATGATCCACTGAACAGAAATTAGGAAAACTACCCCATTCACAATAGCCTCAAAACAAATAAAATATTTGGGAATCAATTTAACAAAATAGGTGAAAGACCTCTACTACAAAAACTACAGAACACTAAAGAAAGAAATTGAAGAAGACCTCAGAAGATGGAAAGATCTCCCATGCCCTTGGATAGGCAGAATTAATATTGTCAAAATGGCCATACTACCAAAAGCATTATACAAATTTAATGCAATTCCTATTAAAATCCCAATGACACTCTTCACAGAGATAGCAAAAACAATCATGAAATTCATTTAGAAAATAAGACCCAGAATAGCCAAAGCAATACATAAGAAGAAAAGTGAAGCAGAGGCATCATAATATCGGACCTTAAACTATACTACAGAGCTACAGTAACAAAAACAGCACAGTATTGGCACAAAAACAGACAGACTGACCAATGGTACAGAACAGAAGACACAGAAACAAACAAATTTGTATTTCAAAAATACAGACAAAGATGCCAAAAACACACTTGTGTGAAAAGATAGCCTCTTCAACAAATGGTGTGGGAAAACTGGGAACCCATATGTAACAAAATGAAATTAAACACCTATCTCTGGCACTGCACAAAACTCAAAGTGGATCAAGGACTTAGGCACTAGAACAGAGACCCTGCATCTAACAGAAGAAAAAGTAGGTCCCAAATGTTGGCTTAGGAACTGACTTCCTTAATGAGACTCCTAAAGCACAAGAAATAATTCAAGAATCAATAAATGGGATGGAATCAAGCTAAAAAACTTATTTTCAGCAAAGGAAACAATCAAGAACTTGAAAAGACAGCCTACAGAATGGGAGAAAAAAATATCTGCTACACGCACTTCAGAACATTAATCTCCAGAATATAAGAACTCTATAAACTTAATAAAAAACCAAATAACTCAATCAATAAATGGCCAAAGGAACTAAACAGGCACTTCACAGAAAAAGAAATACAAATTGTCAACAAATATATAAAAGAGTGTTCAACATTTCTAGTAATTAGAGAAGTGCAAATGAAAACTACACTGAGATTTCACCTCATTATAGTCAGAATGGCATCTGTCAAGAATACAAGCAACAATAAATGTTGGCAAGGATGTGGGGGGGAAAGGCACACGCATACATTGCTGATGGGACTACAAATTGGTGCAAACACTCTAGAAAGCAGTAATGACAATTCCTCAGAAAACTTAGAATGAAACCACCATTTGACCAAGTTATCCCACTCCTTGGTTTATACCCAAAGAATTTAAAATCAGCATACTACAGTGACACAGCCACATCAATGTTTACAGCAGCTCAATTCACAATAGCTAAACTATGAAACTAACCTAGGTGCCCTTCAACAGGTGAATGGATAAAGAAATTGTGATATATATCACAATGGACTATTACTCAGCCTTAAAGAAGAATGAAATTATGGAATTTGCTGGTAAATGGATGGAGCTGGAGTATATCATGCTAAGCAAAATAAGCCAATCGCAAAGAACCAAAGACCATGAATGTTTTCTCTGATACGTGGATGTTAATTCACAATATGGGCGGTGGCTAGGAAAGAATAGAGGTACTTTGGATTAGACAGAGGAGAGTGAAGGGAGGGGACAGGATATACGAGTAAGAGAACAGCACAATAAATTGGACATTATTACCCTATGTGCATATATGATTACATGACTAGTGTAATTCTACATCATGCATGACCAGAAGAATGAGATGTTATACTCCATTTATGTATGATGTCAAAATGCACTCTACTGTCACGTGTAATTAATTAGAACAAATTTCAAAATCTAAGCAAAATTTTTTTGTAGATAGAGGCAAAATTAGTTTAAATTTTATATGGAAACACAAAAGAAGTGGACCACCTAAAATTATTTTGTAAAAAGAATATAGTGGGAGTAATTGTTTTGTCCAATTTAAAGATTATATTGGTATAGTAATCAAAACTTGTATTGGCAAAGAAATAAATACATATTCACTGGTAAAAAACAGAGAAGTCAGAACTAAATTTGCAAAAGTACATCCAAGTGACTTTTCACAAAAATGCAAAAGCAATTCAGCAGAAGACAGACAGCCTTTTCAACAAATGGAACACATGGATAACCATGGAGGGGGGCAAATCTTAATCTAAGCCTCACATTTTATACAAAAATTATCTCAAAATGGACCACTAATTTAAATGTAGAATTATAAAATTTTTAGGGGAAAAACATAGAGCTCTTTGGAATCCAGGGTTAGAGAAAGACTAAGGTTAGAGAAAGACTAATGTCTAAGGACTTGACATTAAAAACACATTCATAAAAAGAAAAACAAATAAGTAGGACCTAACAAAATTAAAATTTTTCCTGTGCAAAAATCCTGCACAGAAACAGAATGAAAATACAAGCTATAAACTAGGAGATAATATTTGCAAACCACATATCCATCTAAGGATTACTACCAATAATGTACAAAAAAACCTGAAGCCACATTTGTAAATCATCATCATCATCATCATCATCATCATCATCATCAAAATAGAAAATGGGCAGAAGACATGGAGATATTTCACCAAAAAGGATACACAGTTGTCAAACAAGCACATGCAAAGATTTTCTATACATTAAACATCAACATCATTAACCATTAAAGAAATGAAAGATTAAAACCACAATGAGATATCACTGCATATCTATCAGAAAACCCCAAATTGGGGAAAAAAAAAAATGCTCGCTAAAACAAATACCAAATCCTGGATTTAGAGAAATTGGATCACTCAGGCACTGCTGGTATGAATGAAAAATGGTACTCTGGGAAAATGTGACCTTCTCTATAAAAAGCAAACATGCAACTACCATACAACAAGCAATAATATACCTGGGCATCTACAACACAGGAAACAAAAGGTTCACATAAAAATCTGTACAAGAATATTAGTATTGCAATTTTATTTGCAATACCCCAAAATTGAAAGCAAACTGATTAGACTATCTCATATGATAGAATACTACTTACAAATAAAAAAGAACAATAATTGCCACATTCAATAATCTGGATGAAATCTTCAGAGAATTATGCTATCTTAAAAAAAATCAATCCCAAAAGGTTAAGTACTACTGTATAATACCATTTTTACAACATTCTTGAAATGCTAAAATTAAAGACATGGAAAATAGATTACAACTTCCAGGGGTTTTGGAGGCAGGAAACAGGGTAACATGAGAGATCTTTGTGGTGATGGAATTGTTCTATATCTTGTCAGCATCAATATCTTAGTTGTTATAGCATACTATATAGTTTTTAAGATGCTATCATAAGTAAACTAGGCAAAGTATTACAAGATATCTTTGTATTAATTCTTACAACTTATATAAATTTATAATTATCTCAAAATAAAAAAGCTTAAAGAAAATAGAAAGCTCCACCTTATTCCCCCATAAAAACAGATTGAAAAATGATACACAAACTAAAATACCTTTATGAGAATTCCAGAATCTAGTTAAGAAGTTACAATACACCAGGTGGGCATGAAGCCAAGAACAGTCACATTGAAACAGGTAAGAATGACGATTTCACCTTACCCACACTAACACCTTCCCCAAGTCAACATATCTCAGTGCCTGGAGAGAATATTTCAGATAACAACTTCTCCCTTAGGTAGAGAAGAGTGGATTGTGCATCCAATGTTCTGGATTTTATGACAGTTTCCCAAGGGACTGGTTATTGTCTCACTTCACTTGGAATGCTCACAAAACCAATATATTTGGTTACCAGAGGGCTGCAGAGAGCAAAGAAAAGCAGGGAGCAGTTTGCTATGGCTGGCACACCTCAGCATGCTCAAGAGAAGGCAAACAACTTGAGGTTTCTCTCTGGTGGGAGAGAAATGAAATATGCATTTAACATTGTGGCTCTAAGGAGGGTTTCCTGCAGGACTAGTATCTTACCTACTCTGAATTGAGGGGCTGATAAATGAGCATAGTTGGATAGTTAGTTGGTAAATTAGAATGGTGGTGAGTGAAGTAGCTTTCTGATATAGAACCAGAGAACCTACAGGCATCAAAGGGAGCAAGAGATTACAATCTCCTGAAAAAGAAACTGGCAAACCTCTCTAATTAAAATAGTGCATGCACAGACCCTGAGAAATCACAGTCCTTCCCAAAAGGTTCCAGAGTTCTCCAGAATCTTATCCAGGCTAACTACTGATGGTCTTCCCCTACACAAAATTACTTCATAAAGACTGGGAGAGGTGGCTGTTTTTTCAAATGAGATGCTCCCAACACAAAGTTAGAGACACATAAAGAAACAGGGCAACATGGCTCAAAGAACCAATTGCCAAAAACTGACTCTAAAGAAATGGAAGCCCATGGTCTTTGACAAGAATGTCAAGACTACTCATGTTGAAAGGAAGTCCTATCAACAAACAATGCTGGGAAAACTGGACATTTGCAAGCAAAAGAATGAAACTGAACTTATATCATGCATAAAAATTAACTAAATGTTTAAAGATAATACTTAAACTATAAAACTCCTAAAAGAAACACAGGGGAAAAACTATATGACACTGTTGTTGCCAATAATTTCTTAGGAATTACAACAGAAACATAGGCTATAAAACAAAGCAGACAACAGGACTACATCAAACTAAAAAGCTTCTGCATAGCAAAGGCAATAATCAACAGGATTAAAATGTAACCTATAGAATGAGAGAAAAAAATATCTTTAAGTCATATATCTGACAAGGGTTTAATCTCCAAAATAAACCCTCTTACAAAAGGAACTCTTACAAGTCAATAGGGGGGAAAAACACACACACAAATAACCCTGGGCAAAGGACTTCAATAGACATTTCTCTAAAGAAGACATACAAATGGCAAACAGATATAGGAAAAGATACTCATTATCACCAATTAATTATTAGGAAAATGCAAAAAAAAAACCCACAATGAAATATAAGCTTACACTTTTGGAGACGGCCATTGCAAGAAAGCGGGGGTGGACGGGGAAAACAAGTGTTGGCAATACAGAGTTTTTTAACAACTGCGCACTACTGATGAAAAGGCAAAATGGTGTAGCAACTATAGAAAACAATTGGAGTCTCTTCCAAAAATTAAACATAGAACCACTATATGATTTTGCAATCCCACTATTTACCCAAAAGAATTAAACATAAGATCTAGAAAAGATATTTATACTCTGGTATTCATTATAGCATTGTGTATAATAGCCAAGAGGTAAAAACAACCTAATAATCTACCAACAGATGAAAGGATTAAAAAATGTGTTATACATATACAACAGAATATTATTCAGCCATTAAAAAGGAAAGAAATCCATAAATGAACCTTGAGGACATTATGCTAAGGAAAATAAATCACAGAAGGACAAATACTGCATGATCCCATTTATAGGATGTATCTAAACTAGACAAATTCATGGAAATAGAAAGTACAACAGGGATTGGCAGGAGATAAGGGGAGAGAGAAATGAGAAGTTTCTGTCCAGAGGATCAGTCATTCAAGATGAAAAAATTCTAGAAATCCACTGTACAACAATGGGCTTATAGTTAGCTATTCTGAATTGTTCACTTTAAAAAAATGTATTAAGCAGGTGTAACCTATGTATGTGTTTACCACAATACAAAATACACAATTTAAAAATTTTAAGTGGCAAAAAGAAGGTCTGACATTTAGTATTAGCACAAAACATGACAAAGTCAAAGTAAACACAAAAGTGCAGTGGTAAATGGACTAGACTGAGCCTAGCTATCTGGGTTCAAATTGGGATAGCAGATAGCCTCTTTATCCTGCTTTCTTCATCTGTAAAATGAATTAGACTAGAGGAACTTAAAAATATCTTTCAGCTCTAAGAGTCTATGAATCATCTTAACACAAACCAGAAAGCTTGGAATAAAAGACCACAGTTTAATAACATCACCCAAAAAGCCTGTTGAGTGTTTTAGAAATGGACTATTACTAAAGTTTTCTAAGTCTTAAGGAAAATCAAGTAACACAGATGTCTGTTCCACTGATGTAATAATAGTTAAAACAAACACTCCACATAGTTTCTCAGTCATTTAGTGTTTTTACATGATCCACCCAAATATCAATGTGGTATCTGAAACAATAGTTTGGACATTTTCCATGTTATAAAACATCCTAAGTGTTCTTTTTTTAAAGATCCTGGTACATGATGTATAAAACATTCTTTCAAAACATGCACACTTAGTTTTAGTGGAATTTCTCAAAAACATTATTTTTTCTTAATTTTCACCAAGTACTGTCTAGAAATAAATGTGTCATCTAGTAGCAAATGCACAGACCTTGGAATCAGAGGGCATGATTTCAAGTCTTCCCTACCTTCTGTCATCAGACACGTTATAAAAATACCTGAACGTCAATTTTTCTATTTGTAAAATAGAGGCTGGATGTTACCCAACTCAACTTTTCACACTTAGGACCCCTTATGTTGCTGTTGGTGGTGGTTTTATGTTTGTTTGTTTTTGGTTTGTTTCATACTAAGGATTTAACCCAGGGTGCTCTACCACTGAGCTACATCCTAAGCCATTTTTATTTTGAGACAGGGTCTCATTAAGTTGCCTGAGGCCTTGCTAAGTTGCTGAGGCTGCTGGATATGAATTTGCAATCCTCTTGATTCGGCCTCCCAAGTTGCTGGGACTTCAGGTGTGAGCCACTGTGCCTGGCTATATTATACTCTTTTAGCATACCTTGTTTCAAAGGATCTGTCTTTCAGACAACCGGGATTTATTAAGTAATAATAAATCATCTAAAGATTGCCAACATGAGATTCAAAATATCCTGAAATATGAATTTGGGTAAAATTTTAACCCAACACAAATTTCCTAAGAATAAATATATTATTTCTGTTAAGCTATTGAAATACAAATAATGCCACTCATAATTAATATTGAGTTCAGCAACACCAAGCTGACAATTACAGGTCTAAGCACTATCTAAATTCTAAGAATTCCATTTTCAACAATTTTGGGGAGAACTAATATTATTCATTATGAATTCCTTAAAAGATCATCAAAACAGTGGAAAAAAGTGAAAACACATTCTAGTCTTTTATTTGTTCAAATACTAAAAACCAAAAATGTCAGGTACTGTGCTATATGATTTTTTAATTAAAAATAATTGATAACTTTTTTCAAATAACACTTGATCAATTTTTTAAAGTTTTCCCTCTTTTTTTTAACATAGGGAGATGGCAGTGCTGTTTATTTTACAGATGGTCTAGCTTTTCAAGCAATATCAACTTTAAAAACTACTGAAATCATTCACACCAGTCAGAATGGCGTTATCAAGAATACAAACAACAATAAGTGTTTATGAGGATGTGGGGGAAAAGGCACACTCATACATTGCTGGTGGGACTGCAAATTGGTACAATGTAAAATGTAGTCAATAAGTACTTTCTTAATAAATGAATGAATTAATGATGCATTCATAACACATACAAGCTTTAGGGACACTGTCACCACTGCATTCCAAACTTTAATAGTACTTTATAGTCATGCTCGAACTTCTCATACATCTTAGTTTTGATGTTAAGGGGAGATTTGGATGGGGTGGCAGTACTAGGAATGGAACTCAGAGCCTTGGCATGCTAGGCAAGCATTGTACCACTGAGTATTACAGGGTAGCACTGTGTCCAGCCCTCAAGGAGATTTTTATCTTTTTAATTACTTGTACTCTGCATTGTATGTGCAAGAAGATCATGGACCAAGCAGGCCTTCATTTACATTTCTTCACACAGTTTTAAATTGATACATATTAAAATACAATAAAGATTCAATAACAAAAACTGTGTATGAATAAACAGTCAATTAAACAAAAGAGAATAGAAAGTCCAGAATGAAACCAAATTCATACAGGATCTTAGAATATGGTATCAAGGAAGTATCAAAGAAGTGGGAAATAAAGTTGGATCCATAGTTTCAGTATAAATCCCAATTGTATCAAAGATTTAAGTTTCCAGAAGATAATTTAAAATGTATTACAGTATCAGACTAGGGAAGACATTATTAATTACACCAAAATAACAAATACTAGAAGAGAAAGACTATTTTAAAAGGTCATTAAGATACATTAAATACATTTATATATACTTAGAAAACTAAGCTTTAAAAGGAAATTCCATTATAAACAAAAAGTCTCGTTAAACCATACCATAAAGGCATATAGACACATAAAGTCCTACCACGTAAAAACATAAAATACCAATGATCTAATTTTAAAATGCGAAATAGATATGATCATATTTTTGATAGAAAAGTGCAGAAGGCTCATAAATGTACAAAAAAAATGCTTAGTCTCATTCTTAATAGGAGAAATTCAAAATAATACTACACTGAATGCCCTGTTTCAACTATCAGATTGGCAAAAATCCAGAATTTTGACAGCCCACCAAGGTTTCAGGAAAACAAAAAATCTGATATATGCTGGTAGGAATATAAATTGGTACATACATGTCTATTTAGGATAGTCTGGCAACATTTATCAAATTTAAATTATATGTAGTTTAAAGATGTATTTTTCTTTTTTTCTTTTTTTGTTCTAATCAGTGATACATAACATCAGAATGCTCTTTGATTCATTGTACACAAATGGAGCACAGGTTTTGACTTCTCTGGTTATACCAAAGTTGGGTCACACCATTCGTGCAATCATACATGTACCTACAGTGATGATGTCTCATTCCACCATATTTCCTATCCCCATGCCCCCTCCTCTCTTCCCCTTTGCCCCATCCAAAGATCCTCCACTCTTCCCATGCTCCCCACCCCATTATGGATTAGCATCCACTTATCAGAGAAAACATTTGGCCTTTGGTTTTTGGGGACTGGCTTATTTCACTTACCATTATCTTCTCCAATTCCATCCATTTATCTGCAAATGCAATAATTTTATTCTCTTTTATTGCTGAGTAATATTCCATTGTGTGTGTGTGTGTGTGTGTGTGTATGTATGTATATTTATATGCCACAGTTTCTTTACCATTCATCTATTAATGGGAACCTAGGTTGGTTCCACAGTTTGGCAATTATGAACTTGTACTGCTATGAATGTTGATGTGGCTGCATCCCTGCAGTATGCTATTTTTAAGTCCTTTGGTTATAGACCAAGGAGTTGGATAGCTGGGTCAAATGAGCGTTCCATTCCAAGTTTTCTAAGGAACCTCCATACTGCTTTCTATCATAGCAGTTGCACCAATTTGCAGTCCCACCAGCAATGTATGAGTGTGCCTTTTCCCCCACATCCTCATAAACACTTATTGTTGTTTATATTCTTGATAACACCATTCTGACTGGTGTGAAATGAAATCTTGGAGTAGTTTTGGTTTGCATTTATTTCTCTAGTTGCTAGAGATGTTCAGCATTTTTTTCACAAATTTGTTGACTGTTTATCATCTTCTGAGAAGTGTCTGTTCAGTTCGTTGGCCCATTTATTGATTGGTTGTTTTTTTGGTGTTACCCTTTTTGAGTTCTTTACATATCCTAAAGATTAGTGTTCTATCTGATGTGTGTGTGTGGTGAAAATTTGCTCCCATTCTGTAGGCTCTCTATTCACCTCAATGATTGTTTCTTTTGCTGAGAAGAAGCTTTTTAGTTTGAATCCATCCCATTTATTGATTCTTGATTTTATTTCTTGCACTTTAACAGTTTTGGTAAGGAAGTCGGGGCCTACCTAGTCTGACATAATGAAGATTTGGGTCTACTTTTTCTTCTACTAGGCATAAAGTCTCTGGTCTAATTCCTAGGACTTTGATCCACTTTGAGTTTTGTGCATGGTGAGAGGTGTTTACTTTGATTTTAATGCATATGGATTTCCAGTTTTCCCAGCATCATTTGTTGAAGAGGCTGTCTTTTCTCCAATGTGTGTTTTTGGTACCTTTATCTACTATGAGATAACTGTATTTATGTGGGTTCATTTCTGTGTCATCTATTCTGTACCATTGGTCTACAGGTCTATTTTGGTACCAATACCATGTCATGTTTTGTAACTATTGCTCTGTAGTATAGTTTAAGGCCTGATATAGTGATGCTTCCTGCTTCATTCTTCTTGCTAAGGATTGCTTTGGCTATTCTATGTCTCTTATTTTTCCAAATGAATTTCATTATTGCTTTTTCTATCTCTATAAGGAATGACATTGGGATTTTAATTGGAATCACATTTCATCTGCATAGCTCTTTTGGTAAAATGGCCATTTTGACAATATTAATTCTGCCTATCCAAGGGCATGGGAGATCTTTCCATCTTCTAATATCTTCTTCAACTTTTTTCTTTAGTGTTCTGTAGTTTTCATTGTAGAGGACTTTCACCTCTTTTGGTAAGTTGATTCCCACATATTTTATTTGTTTTGAGGCTATTGTGAATGGGGTAGTTTTCCTAATTTCTCTTCCAGAGGATTCATCACTGATGTATAGAAATGCATTTAATTTATGGGTATTGATTTTATATCCTGCTACTTTGCTAAATTCATTTACTAATTCTGGAAGTTTTCTGGTGGAATTTTTTGGATCTTTTAAGTACAGAATCATGTAGTGGACAAACAATGATAGTTTGAGTTCTTCTTTTCCTATTCATATCCCTTTAATTTCTTTCATCTGTCTAATTGCTCTGGCTAGAGTTTCAAGAACTATGTTGAATAGAAGTGGTGAAAGATGGCACATTTGTCTTGCTCCAATTTTTAGGGGGAATACTTTCAATTTTTCACCATTTAGAATGATGTTGGCCTTGGGATTAGCATAAATAAGTTATACAATGTTGAGGTATGTTTCTACTATCCCTAGTTTTTCTGGTGTTTTGAACCTATTTAAAAGGTGCATTGTGACATTTAATACATGTATACAATATGTAGTGATCAGATCAGGGTAACTGACATGTAATTCACCTCAGACGTATCATTTCTTTGTGGGAGAAACATTCAAAATCCTCTCTATTTGCTATTTTAAAATATCACTTAGTTTTTGTCAACCAGTTTTCTTACCGTATTGCAGAACATTAGGAGTTACTCTTCTCAACCAACTGTAGCCCTGCACTAGTTAACCATGCTCTCTCCAATCCTTCCTCCCCCACACTCTTCATTTGCTTTTATTTTTAACTGCTTTCTTGATTTTATTCCAAAAGTCACAAAACTAGAACAAGTTTAAACAAAAAACAAATTTGTTCTTACAAGTTTCAAAATCTGCATCCCCAGATGTTAGCCAGAAATTTCAAATACAAAATCTGAAACAGACTATCAATTCTCTGCATTGTACATGTGAAATAAAGACATTTTTCAATAGTACAAATGTATCGATCACTAAAATTCAGAGTTAGAGATGAGTGAATCAGTGAACTGTGGTTTTCTTAACAAATAAAGCCAACTTTTTTTTTCTTTCACATATAAGTGAGAACATGTTGTATTTGTCTTTCTTTGCCTGACTTATATCACTCAACATTAATACCTTCCAGCTTAATCCATGTGGCTGCAATTGACAGAATTTAGTTCTTTTTCATGGCTGAATAATACAGTAATAATATTCCACTGTGTGTATGTATACACACACACACACACACACACACACACACACACACACACACATACACACCATATTTTCTTTATTTATCCATCCATTAATGGACACCTGTCTATAGAATTAACTCTGCTTTCCTAACTGTTTAATATATAATATTTATGCTTAAATCCAGTTACTTGACTTTAAAGATGGGAATAGCCAATTTGTGAGAAGGCCACACTGCAGAGGAACTGTGGTGGCCTCTAGGAGCTGACTGCAGTCCCTACTGATAGTCGGCAAGAAAGCAGGGACCTCAGACCCACAACAAAAGAACTGAATTCCACCAACAACCACATGAGCTTATATAAGAACTCAAAGCTCTAAAAAGAAATGTATCCTGGTTGAAACTATGACTGGAGACTTGTGAGTCCTTGAGCAGAAGACCCAGTTAAGCCATGCCTGAACTGATGACTTAGGAACTGGAAGAAAATAAATGTTTTAAATTGATAACTGTGGTAATTTGTTACACAGCAAGAGAAAGACAATATACTATCCAACGTTTCTAGCCCTTGTCTGCTCCAGGATGTCATTTTCTTCCTGCTTCTAACCAACTTTTTACTTCTTTTCTTCTTCTTCTTATTTATTTATTAATTCTTTTTATTCGGACATGACTTTTGACTTTTAATCAACCAACCAACATATAAACCATTTTTGCAGTAAGTACTGGATCCTTTAAGATCATTTTTGGGGGCTGGAGATGTGGCTCAGCGGTAGGGCGCTCGCTTGGCATGCGTGCGGCCCGGGTTCGATCCTCAGCACCACATACCAACAAAAATGTTGTGTCTGCCGAGAACTAAAAAAAATAAATAAATATTAAAAATTCTCTCTTTCTCTCTCTCTCTCTCCCCTCTCTCACTCTCTCTTTAAAAAAAAAAAAAAAAAAAAAAAAAAAAAAAAAAGATCATTTTTGCTTCTTAGGCATCTCCAGAAAGGGTTTCAGAGAAGGAGTCAGTCTATTGTCCTATCTCCAAGGTCCCCATTTTGCCTTTGAAGATCACCCTTCACTCTATGTTGTGAGTGAACTGGCAAGAGGAGCAGCAGGGAGATCAGTTAGATGATAGTGACTTAACTAGGGCATGGCAAGGAAACTAGACAGAAGCAGAGGGATTTGAGGGAAGGTAACAGAAGTGATCCTCAACTTAAGAATATATTGATAACCACTGTTGATATTATAATAGCCAGGTAATATTTAGCATGTTTTCTTTTTCTTAATGCATATGTTTATAATAGTATTTTTTTTGAGAATTGGAATAACATTTTGTTTTTATTCATTTATTTATTTACTTATTTTTGCGGTACTGGAGATTGAACCCAGGACCTTGTACATGCAAGGTAAGTACTCTACTGACTGAGCTACATCCCCAGCCTTTGTTTTTTAATTTTATATTTTGACCCTTTACACTTGTTGTGACCATTTATCTAAAGCGCTAAACACCATTTAAAAACACATAAATAAATATAGTAATCTAGTGCATTTCTGGTTAAAATCTTGTGTCTGTGAGTATTTTAAATATATTTGATTTTTTTCTAATTATAAAACCTAGTTTTACTTTATAGAAACCTATTCTATTCTTCCTTACCTTTTAGTTAAGCTTTAAAAAGAAATGTGTCTAAGTATTATAATACTTAGGCTAATAACCTTCAGAAAGAAAACACTAGTTCTCAAAGCTATCAGTAGCATGTGAGTATGTGTTTCCCCAGGAGGTAGAATTATCATTTTTAAAGACCTGACAACTTTTATAGATCAGAAATTGCATAATATTTATTTTTACTCTGTACTTATTCAGTATTGCTGAGAATTTTTCATTATTTATTGTCTGTTCTTTTTTCTACCAGGGCACTGGCCTTTTTTTTTTTTTTTAATAAATCAACTTACACGTGTCCTCTATACATTTAACCTGTTGCTATATATTCACAGGTTATGCTTTCTATTTGTCATTTGACTTCTTACTTTTATACTGTGCTCTGAAACCATTTTTAGTTTTCATGTATCTAAATTCATCTCTTTTTTTTCTTTGTCATTTCACCCTTTGCTCTTATGCTTAAAAATACTCTCATACTACAATAATAAAGGCATCCTTAAACTGTTTTTATGGTTGCCTTTAAAAAAAACACACACAAACTGTTATCTGAAAATCATTTTGTGTATAAAAACACGAGTAAAGCAAGTTTTTTAAAACATGAAAATTTAAATTCATTAAATTTTTCCTAAGTATATTTTGGAAAATATGTTGTCTGTACTAATCTGATCAAACACTTTCTAATCTCAAATTCTTTTTCCTTTAAACAAATGGGCCTTCAAACACAGACTTAACTGACATGACTACGATACAAGCAAACTTAACACTACCTCTAACCTTAGATTCAGTGGACAAGAAAAGCAAATCCTTGTCAAAGCAATTACAACAACAAAAGGCTACAGCTTCTCATCACTCAGACAGTCCAACATAGCACCAATGTAATCTGGGGAGGGTATCTTTATGGAATATTAAGTCTTTCTCCCTCATGGTAGAATGAACATTTCCATCAGCAGTCTCAGATGGAGAGCACCAGTCTGCTCAGCAAAGGTAACTCACCAAAATCTTTCTAAATAACATCACTACAGATCAGCTACACTCTTGCATTTTGAACACAGTTGTTTATGTCTAAATAAACAGATAAGATGTATCACTCAGCTTTATACTTAAATCCAATTGACTACAACTACTTTAATTGTCTCATTACAAAGTGGTTTCTGTTACGGGAACCCCAAAAGGAATTTGTTTAGGGAACTCTCCCAAAACACTGTTAAAGCAATAATGTATTAATCTATTATCATCAAAGGACAACCCCCACACTCCACAGGAAAAAAATGATATGTAGAGGTTCTAGATAAGGTATACCATTATCAGGGAAACAAGCAGGTAACCTATCCAACATCCTATCAACGGGATAATATAGCTTCCTAGTTTTAGGATGTACACTGCATATGACTTGCATATGACACAAAAGTGACAAAAATGTTACTGAGTCAACTTAAATCCTGAAAAAGTCACTCTATTCTGTCCCAAAAGTATTTGTCTTGAGTTTTCTCTAATGAACCTAGAAGAGCCAACATATTTCATGAGGGCTAAAACTTTTTTAAAGGTTAATGGAAAAATATTTCTGAGGAAAAAATGCCTCCAAATAATATTTTAGTGGGTGGATTCGGCACATACCAGTGAATACCTTTGAGCTTAATCCAATTTTGAATTAAGCTAGAGTTCACCTTTAAGAAACAACCTGTTTCAAGTAAAACTCTGTATTAATAAGAAACATGGACTGTGAATACAAAAAAAAAGATATTATCAACTGAACTGTATCTAAATATTTTAGAAAGTTTTCCATAAGCAATCAGTAAATCTTTAAAATGAATGATCTTTTAAAAAATTTGTTAGTCATTCCTCTGTAAAAGCTAGCTTTTTATGTGTATGCCAAGCATAAAATTGCCCTATGACAAATTTAACAAAAACTTCACATTATAGTGTAACATTTTCTAGTACTTCAACATAATGACAATGATTTGAAGGCTAAAAACACAGAATAGTCTACATTCTGATACACTTCAGTATGATGAAGAAAGCCTGAGAAGCATACCAAAATTAGGTCCATATTTTAAAGCTGCAGGTAATCAAGCCAGGAAAATAAATTGAGAAACCAGTCTATGTAATCACAATCACTTGCAAAACCATTTCAAGTATTTTTTCAACTTTAACTGTTAGCAGTTTCTATGACTATAATCTTTAAAAAAAAATCTTCCACTTCAAAAATTAAACGCACATGTACATTAACATTTTTTGTCTACTTATAGTTAGGTGCTAGCTATGCCAGATTAAAATTTCCTTCTTTCACTTTCCAATTCTGCATTCCCTTCTTTTAATTTTTGTATATTATGACTTCAAGTTAATTTTGTGTTATTTATCCATATAATGATTGGCTAGAAATTTGATCTTCAAAGCTACAGTGATGTAGAATTTGACAAAATGATGCAGAGAGTCACTTCATGACAACACAATGTTTTTCACAAGGTTAATGTTACCTTTTCAGATGTTTTTCAAGGTTGGTTAATCATTATACAAATATTCAATAATTTAAAGTGTCTCAACATTATAAATTTGTATATATAACTCTTAACATAGCATATTGAAAATAAGATATAAAATGAACTGTTCATGGCTTGACAATATGTCATTAAGGCACCTAGTGCTGGGAACCTCAAATTTCTATCTTCCTCAACCTGTGTCATCCTAAAAGATCCAAGATTTAACCCTTGCCTAAAATGTTAACAGGTATTTTTCATAGGGCAGAAATCACTTAGAGCAGAATTTCAAACTTAAGGAACTGATCAAATAGAAGAGAAGTTAACCTAAATATTACCATTAAATTAATTTTCATGTAATTGACTTATCACCTGAGTGATCCATTACTAAGCAGAAACCAACTTTTTCCTAATGTATTTAAGTAGTTTTACACTGGCTCTGATGGATCTGGAGCTTCGTTCATTAGTGAGCCATCAAACCTTGGGCTACACTACAGTTTCTATTCTTCAGATTCTCATCATCTATGGTAACCTGAGGCAGAACCACCTGTGTTAATTTGAAGAATTATGTCAGCTTTGTTATCCTCACAGTCAGGAAGGGATGTAAGAATATTCTTTGAAATTCCAAATTTGAACCATTATAGAACAGAGAAATTCGTAAAGTTTTAACAGTTTAGTTAATTTGTTGTTGTTTTGTTTTGGTACTGGGAACTGAACCCAGGGGTGCTTTACCACTGAGCTATATCTCCAGTCCATTTTTATTTTTTATTTTGAGACAAGGTCTCGCTAAGTTGTCCAGGCTAGCCTCAAACTTGTGATTCTTCTGTCTCAGCCTCCTGAGCAGCTAAATAGGCACACACCACTGCACCAAGCTCAATTTAGTTGTTTTAAACTGGCTTCAAATAGTTTAAACAATCTTTGGGGCACTCTTACATATTTCTGATCACTTAATAAACTGATTAGCTGTGGGAGACCAACCTTGCACGTGACTGAGTTAACTCCCCTGCTGGGCAATGTGGTGTCAGGCAACCATGCTACTAGACTGCCGCACTCTTCTAGGGTTCAAGTGACTGTCTTCGTGCCTGGGCATGTCTTTCTACAGCCCATGGGTGGAGCTAGGCTCACCTGTTCCTTTGTAATATTACCCCTTACCCTGTTTAGGATAGAATCTTCCATGGAAGTGCCTTGTATGTGTTCCCTTCTCTTACTGTGCCCTGGGGGGTGGCCAACCCAGGTTTTTAGTCAACCTGATGACAGTGGACATCATGAAGATAGACTCAGCCCTCTGAAACCTGACCCCTTGCCTCATTTGAATAGCTTTTCCTCAATAAAAGGGTCAGTACGTGCTCTCTCTCTCTCTCTTTCTGCAGACCCTTAAGGTCAGAGGAGCGGTCACAGCGACCCCAAAGAAAAAGGTATTTGTGTCCCTTGTGTGGTTATTTCATGCAGCCCAGTTAGCCCTGTTTACCTGGAGTGACCCCTGAGCCTTTTAGTCCTGAGAACAGAAACCCAGCAATTAGCCTTTTTTTAATATATTCTTTTCATATTTGCAAAGGAGTTCCAGTATCATTTAGCAAGTTAAAAGAAAATCAACACATAATACTAATAGCCAAAATATCTCTCTTTATTGTTTGTTTTAGAAATGTGTTTCTTCTTAAATAATGTTTTGGTTGTAATGGACACAATATCTTTATTTATTTATTTATTTCTATGTGGTGCTGAGGATCGAACCCAGTGCCTCACACATGTGAGGCAAGTGCTCTACCACTGAGCTACAACCCCAGCCTAATATCTGTTTACTGATACCGCCTGTAGGCTATCTACAATGTGATTTCATGTCCAGTTAATCACTATATGACTTCCATATTCAAATATGTAATGTTCATATGTTCTTCAAAAACATGGCTAGTGTCAAAATATGACTCAAGAATAAACTATTCTTTAGTCACAATGTTCATGATAAAATATATCTGACAAATAAAAAGTATAAGAATTAAATTTTTGGCAAGAGTACTTAGACTTTTATCACTTTTATAAAAGATGGGGAAAGGAGGATGGAAGGAAATCAACATTCATTACAAAATTACTAGAAACAGGTACTATGTTAAAATACTTTACACAAAACTTCAATCAATTTTAATGTTCCCTATGTTCTCTTATCAAGTTATTATAAGCCAATATATTCAAACATCAAAGGAATTAAATATACTCTCTTAGAATCCTGAACTGATTCCATTTTTTTTCTATGGTGTATATACAAAACTCATCACATTTTTCAATACTACTGTATAGTCCAAGGTCTCTCAGTCACATTAATTTCAATTATTCTCAGAAAGTTACCCTAAAAATACCATTAGCTCACTGAAATATTCTTTTCAAGAGGCTAGTTTAGTTGAGTCAAGAATTCAATTCTTACAAGCATGCATTGGTAATATCTGTTATTAATTTCATTATATATACATAAAGATGTGAGCTGCCAATATTAAAGACTAAATACCCTTTGTTATGGCAATTTTCAGATTTAACCTCCTTTTTCAGTGCCTAGAGGTTGTAAGGAAGAGAAACAGGGTTAGAAATTAGATAGATTGAGCATTTTCAAAACCAAATGTTTTCATTCATTGATTTACAGAAAAATGGTCATTTCAGTGAAAACAGATGTTTTTAAGAGGGTACAGTGTCTAAAAGTCCAGTGCAAAATATCTTGATTAAATACATTTGAAAAAGAAATAAACTGAAATTGAGTTTTAAGCATTAAGAATACTATACATGAAATAAGACCATAAGCAACTTTATATTTATATTTAGTGATTTTAATTAAATAATAAAAATTCTAATGACTCAGCAAAATGTGGAAAATGTTTATAGTACTATTAAAAGAAAACAACACAATAAAAATTTTATCAGTATAATTATATAAATATTTGCATAGACATTAAAAGAATTAACTTTGAAAACAGCTGATCTGAGAGCTAATTGATTTGTAGATAATTGCTTTTTTATTTTTATAAGAATATTATATCAATAAAATGACAGTTTGAAAAATATCATCATTATATGAATCTGCAATGGTTTTGCTATTTTAAGGATATGAGTGTCTGTGTCTTAGTTTCCAGTTTTCTTTCAGGAAAGCAAACACCACAACTCCCCTATATCCTCCACAATGTTTAAAGCAGCATCCAATGCCCAGACAGAACCAGTCAGTACTACTGATGAACACCAAATGCAGACAACATAAAAATGAGAACTTACTGTTATTTGTTGGTTCAGGAAACCCAGCCTTTGGACCACTCCAGCCTTTGTTTTCCCCTGTCTGAAAGATTAAATCAATTGTTTAAATACAGAGAAAAAGGCTTATTTACAAAATGAAATAACATACTGACAATCAATTAAGCAAAGTAAGGATAATGATTTCTCCTATGGTAGTTCTGTGCACTCTCTCCAAAGAGAAGATGGCTACAAGAGTAACTAATGGGGCCTGGGGTTGCAGCTCAGTGGTGGAGTACTTGCCTCACACATAAAGCACTAGGTTAGATTTTTCAGCACCACATAAAAATAGATAGATAGATAGATAGAATAAAAAGGTATAAGAAAAAGAGTAACTAATGTAAACAGTACCATCTATCCCTTATCTATATTTGAATCTATTTCTAACTCTCCATCAACTTTCAACTGCACGTGTAAATTTACAACTGAAAGTATCAAAAAAGCCTATTATTGGTGCAGTGACGCACACCTGTAATCTCAGCAGCTTGAGAGGCTGAGGTGGGAGGATCATAAGTTCAAAGCAAACCTCAGCAATTTAGTGAGGCCCTAGAGCAACTTGGCAAGACCCTGTCTCAAAATAAAATACAACAGGGGCTTGGGACATGGCTCAGTGGTTAAGTGTGCCTGAGTTCAATCCCTGGTAGAAAGAAAGAACAAAAGAAAGAAAGAAAGAAAGAGGGGGGAAGGAGGGAAGGGAAGGGGAGGGAGAGGGAAGGGAGAGGGAAGGGAAGGGAAGGGGAGGGAAGGGAGAAAGGTAGACTAATATTAAGTGTAGTATGTATAAGATAGGCTCTATGTGATTAAAAAATATTTAATTCATTTGTAAATAAACAATATTAGTAATCAGAAGTACTAAAGTGACTAAAAGAGCTTCTTTATCAATCCTAAAGTTAAATTAAGAATAGAAGTGTTAACAGGAACTTACCTCAACATTGTAAAAGCGATTTATTCTAAGCCTCAGGCAAGCATTATACTAAATGGAGAAAAATGGAAGGCATTCCCTCTAAAATCTGGAACATGACAGGGATGCCCTCTCTCACCACTTCTATTCAACATAGTTCTCTAAACACTGGCCAGAGCAATTAGACGAAAGAAATTAAAGGCATAAAGATAGGAAAAGAAGAATTTAAATTAGCACTATTTGCGGATGACATGATCCTACACCTAGCAGACTCAAAAGGTTCTACCAGGAAATTTCTAGAACTAGTAAATGAATTCAGCAAAGTGGCAGGATGTAAAATCAACACTCATAAAGCAAAGGCATTCCTGTGTATCAGTGATAAATCCTCTGAAATGGAAATAAGGACAACCACCCCATTCACAATATCCCCCAAAAAAATAAAATTAAATACTTGGGAATCAACCTAACAAAAGAGGCGAAAAACCTATACAACGAAAACTACAGAACCCTAAAGAGAGAAATAGAAGAAGACTTTAGAAGATGGAAAGATATACCTTGTTCATGGATAGGCGGAATTAATATCATTAAGATGGCCATAATACCAAAAGTACTCTATAGGTTCAATGCAATGCCAATCAAAATTCCTCGCAGAAATAGAAAAAGCAATCATGAAATTCATCTGGAAAAATAAAAGATCCAGAATAGCTAAAGCAATTCTAAGCAGGAAGAGTGAAACAGATGGTATAGCAATACCAGATTTTAAACTATTCTACAGAGCAACAGTAACAAAAACAGCATGGTAATGGTACCAAAACAGGTGGATGGACCAATGGTACAGAACAGAGGACACAGAGACCAATCCACAAAATTACAACTACCTTATATTAGACAAAGGTGCTAAAAGCATGCAATGGAGAAAGGATAGCATCTTCAACAAATGGTGCTGGGAGAACTGGAAATCCTTATGCAACAAAATGAAATTGAATCCCTTTCTCTCACCATGCACAAAAGTTAACTCAAAATGGATCAAGGAGCTAGGAATCAAACCAGAGACTCTGCATCTAATAGAAGAAAAAGTTGGCCCTAATCTCCATCTCGTGGGGTCGGGCTCCAAATTCCTTAATAGGACACCTATAGCACAAGAGTTAAAATCAAGAATCAACAAATGGGACACATTCAAACTAAAAAGTTTTTTCTCAGCAAGAGAAATAATAAGTGAGGTAAATAGGGAGCCTACATCCTGAGAACAAATTTTTACCCCTCATACTTCAGATAGAGCTCTAATCTCCAGAGTACACAAAGAACTCAAAAAATTAAACAACAAGAAAACAAATAACCCAATCAACAAATGGGCCAAGGATCTGAACAGACACTTCTCAGAGGAGGATATACAATCAATCAACAAATACATGAAAAAATGCTCACCATCTCTAGCAATCAGAGAAATGCAAATTAAAACCACTCTAAAATACTATCTCACTCCAGTAAGAATGGCAGCCATTATGAAGTCAAACAATAACAAGTGCTGGCGAGGATGTGGGGAAATAGGTACACTTATACATTGCTGGTGGGACTGCAAATTGGTTCAGCCTATTTGGAAAGCAGTATGGAGATTCCTTGGAAAGCTGGGAATGGAACCACCATTTGACCCAGCTATTCCCTTTCTCAGACTATACCCAAAAGACCTAAAAAGAGCATACGACAAGGACACAGCTACATCAATGTTCATAGCAGCACAATTCACAATAGCTAGACTGTGGAACCAACCTAGATGCCCTTCAATAGATGAATGGATAAAAAAAATGTGGCATTTATACACAATGGAATATTATTCAGTACTAAAAAATAACAAAATCATGGCATTTGCAGGGAAATGGATGGCATTACAGAAGATTATGCTAAGTGAAGTTAGCTAATCTCTAAAAAATAAATGCCGAATGTCTTCTTTGATATAAGGGAGGTGACTCAAAACAGAGTAGGGAGGAAGAGCATGAGAAGAAAATTACCACTAAACAGGGAGGTGGGAGGGAATGGGAGGGAGAAGGGGAATTGCACGGAAGATGGAAGGAGACCCTCACTGTTATACAAAATTACATATAAGAGGATGTGAGGGGGAAGGAAAAAAAAGAGAGAGAAATGTGTCACAGTAGATTGGGTAAAGAGAGGTGATGGAAGGGGAGGGGAGGGGAGGGAGGATAGGGAGGGCAGCAGAATACAACAGACACTAGTATTGCTTTATGTATAAATGTAGCTATATAACCAATGTGATTCTGCAATCTGTAAACGTGGAAAAATAAGAATTCATACCCCACTTGAATCAAATGTATGATGTGTCATGATCATTGTATTGTCTTGAGCAACTAATAAAAAAAAATAGAAGTGTTACTTTATCCACTCTGGGAAAGTCCTGACTTTCACCAAAAACATAATTTTAGCAGAGTTAACCAAATGGCGTTCAAATTTTTTCTCTTCTTTATCTCTTTCATTTTTATTATACATCTTAAGGATAACAAGATACAATAGCAGAACAAAAGAAAATAAAGAATTCTGAAAAACAAGTTGACACTAATGGAAATGTGCAAAATGTATAACAATGAGGGTCTCCTTCCATCTTCCGTGAAACTAATGGAAATGTGCAAAAGTGGCCTCAATGGAAAGGGACTATTTGCAGATAAATAGCACGGTATATTAGAAACAACCAACAGCTTCAAATGAGCATCTCTTTCTTCCTTTAATTTTCTCTTTTATCTCCTTAAAACACAAATCCTGTCTTCTTCCACACTTCACACCTGCAAGATCACTACTGTAATCATCTACTACAAAATGCTAACACAGGCATCCTTCACAGGACAAAAACTGCTGTATAACAAAATAGGCTGACAGAGGTAATAGTTACCAGCTAACACTAAGACACTTAAGTATGGTTGGTAATGCGCTAAGTATTTTACATTGATAGAGATCATCTCATTTTCATTCTCACAAAAATCTCAAAAGATGATATTAATATTCAACTTCACAGAGAAGCAAACTAGGGTTAGAGATGCTAAATAGTTAGTCTGAGGTTATACAGCTAACATGTAGAAGTGTTAAGATGTCAAAGAGAGATTTTTGAGAAAACAGTAATCATATTAGTTAGTACCTTTTCATTTGGAACGAAAGAAAAACCTGAAGAAAAAATGAATAGAAAGCATGGATTAAGTGTGAACTGTGCATCTAAGAAAGAGAAGAAAGAGGGGCTGGTGTTGTGGCTCGGTGGCAGAGCACTTCCCTAGCATGTGTGAGGCTCTGGGTTCGATCTTCAGCACCACATATAAATAAATTAATTAATTAAAAGGTACATCAACCACTAAAAAAATATTAAAAAAATAAAAAGAGGGATTCCAACATGGCGGTGGGCACAGAGAGATCAAGTCTCTGACCTCTTCAGCTGAGCGGGCATAGGGAGTCGTAAACAATCTAAATACTGTTTGCTCAGGATCACTAGGCAATGCTGAACTGACGTGGATCTGGGGCGAGCAGTCTGGACCTCTCAGAACACACACTGAGCCCAGATCGGCTGAATTCAAGCTCCCGTTCGCCTGCTTCCCGCAGACAAATAGCTGTGACTCAGCACTAATCCATCCGGCTGAAACAACTGGTCAGCCCTTCTGATCCTATGGAGGTAAATGCCAACCGAGCCTTCATAGGTAGTGGCCACAGGTTTGAAACGGGGCTTGGGAGAGACAGTAAGGACCCCCCCCCCCCCGTTGCATTGGTCACCCGGCAAAGGGAAACGAACTGTCGCCATTTGCAAGAGATAACACCATGGCAGAGAAGTGACGTCACCAGACTGCGGTGGAGGAGATAACTTTGTTGAAACCTGCGGCTACAGGTGTGTAATTCACTAACCTTCCCTCTCCACACATCAGGGAAAACTTAAGGGCCCCTCCCAGCTCTCCCGTGAGCGTGATAGCCAGACGGAGGGAATTAGAGGTGGTGCGGGACCCGCGGCGCGGAACTCCTGGCTACCGCTACCACCAGTGCTGACAACTGAGATCTCTTGCACCAGCTACCGGGGGGTGGCTACCGGAGGGGTGGCTACCAGAGGGCAAGTAAAATTCGCTGAGGATTCTCAGCCCCAAGCTCTACAAACTTAGGGTCTGAGGGAATGGCAAACGGGGAGAGTGTGCCCAGTCGTTCATGAAAACAGGGCTCCCGGGAGCAGCAGACCTGGCGTGTAGCCAGTATTGTGGTGAGCGGCACCCGTGAGAGGGGCCTGGCTAGAGGAAAAGTGGGGAAGTAACTAGACACAAGAGGAGGCCCTAGGCACTCAGGATTGGAGACTCGCCCAGTCTGGGAGCAGGAGCTGCTGCACAGTGATTGGTTCCCGCGTATTGACAGGAGAAGCTTGGCCTGGTGGGCGCAGCGCCACCTACTGGAAGAGAAGTTAATCAAACTCTAAGACTGCATTTATTAGTTTTTTTCTCTTTTTTTTGATTTGGGTTTTTTTCTTTCATTTTCATTTTTCTTTCTTGTTGCTTTTTAAATTTTTTTTTCAATTTTTTAAAAAATTTTTCCTTCTAATTTTAATTTTTTTTATTATTATTATTTTTTAATTTTTTTTTCTTTTTTTATTTCCTATTTTTTTTCTTCTTTTGTCTTTCCATTTCTTTTCAATTTTCTTATCTCCCCTTCCTTGAATTCTGCTTGCTTACTCTCATTCACTTTAGTGACTTCTTCCCTTCCCTTCTAATACCTTTCCTCCCAAGCATCAAATAAATTTATAGGAGTAAACAGTAACTCAGCAGTCAAACAGAACAAGAAGTAACATGAGCAGCTTCAAAAAGCAAGGAAGAAAAGGAGTACAAACAGTGCAGGACAGCCTAAATATTCAGGAGGACCTAGAGTCATCAGAAAAATGGTCATATAAAGAACTCAAGGAACACCTTAGACAGATGGAATGGAACCTTAAAGAGGATATGAGACAGCAAATTCAAGCAGCGAAAGAACACATTGAGAATGAATTACATAAACAGATAAAAGAAGAAGTTAAGCATCTTTATGAGGAGATAGAGATTATAAAAAATAATCAAACAATAATTCTAGAAATGAAGGAAATGATAAACCAAATTAAAAACTCAATTGAGAGTATTACTAACAGAGTGGAGCAAGTAGAAGCCAGAACGTCAGATAATGAAGACAAAATATATCATCTTGAAAAGACTCTAGCCAACTCAGAAAGGCTGGTAAAAAATCACAAGAAAAACATCCAAGAGTTACGGGATAACATAAAAAAAACAAACTTACGAGTCATTGGGATAGAAGAAGGCACAGAGATTCAAACCAAGGGAATGAGTAACCTGCTGAATGAAATAATTACAGAAAACTTTCCAGAAATAAAAAAGGAAACAGATATACAAATTGAAGATGCATACAGGACACCAAGCACACAAAATCACAGTAGACCAACGCCAAGACACATTGTTATGAAGATATCCAATATACAGAACAAAGAGAAAATATTAAAAGCTACAAGAGAAAGGAGGCAGATTACATTC